>NC_085875.1:6510015-6570015 GCF_034702125.1 Engraulis encrasicolus | reverse complement strand
GTGTGTGTGTGTGTGTGTGTGTGAGAGAGAGGGAGATGAAAGTATCTGTGTATTTGTTCATCTTAGATGTACTTTCCCTCCATTCTTAAGCCGCTTTGTCTGTGTATGTTTTTATAGTGCTCTTGTACAGTACGCATGTGGTTAAAAGGCACTGTTCTTTATTTCAGCATTTGGCCAACAGTGTACATGTATTTGTGCATGTGTGCATGTCTTTGATGGCGGATGCATGTGAGTGGGGTCATGTTTGCACACGTGCATGTGTGTTAGTGTAGATGTAGTGTGTGTGTGTGTGTGTGTGTGTGTGTGTGTGTGTGTGTGTGTGTGTGTGTGTGTGTGTGTGTGTGTGTGTGTGTGTGTGTGTGTGTGTGTGTGTTGCACTTGTGAGATCATTGTTTGAGTTTCTTCTCTTGGGGAGAAAAAAACAAAGTCAAGCACTCACTCACTCCAATGAACAGGGAGGCACAGGCAAGGGAGAACTATTACAGCACAACACCCACGCTTCAGCGAACACTACAGCCCCACACATACATGCAGACACACACACACACACACACACACACACACACACACACACACACACACACACACACACACACACACAGACATAGACACAACACTCTAAAGGGACACAACACGCTGACTTCTACCCTCACGCTAGCAAACAAGAAAAGTCTTTCACAACTGAAAAAAAGACTTCTCTTTCTTTCACAAATAGCCCTTTTTTCCTTGTAAGGCTTTTCCTAAACCTGCTGCATACATACGAGGCTCTGGAGAGACCAAGTGTGGGGGGAAAAAACACTGTTGTAAAAGCGTGTCGAGGAATAATGCATAACTCTGTTTTTTGCTTTAATTACTGACCACATGCAGTCCCCTAAAGCCGTGTGTTACTGGAAAGCACAGGGTGAATAAGCCCCAGCCATTCGCACAAAACATTCTTTCTCTCTCTACTCTGGCTTTTGTGTCCGTCTATGTCTGTATAATTCTATTTTTTCTGTCCGTTTCCTGACTGACTCATTCACACTATACTACAAATGTTTCTGGTTGCTGCTTTGACTGAATAAGCGAAAGCACAATCACAATTGTACAGTGCAGTGCAGTGCTGGGACTATTCAAACAACTGTCTGGCTGTCTCTTTCACCCCTCTGACATTTTCTCTTTCTCTCAATCGCACACACACATTTTTTCTCTATCCTTCTCACTCCATTTCTCCATCGTTATAGTTTTTGTCTTCCCACACGAGTTGGGGGACCAGGAGTAGAGGAGCGAAGTGTGCGTTGGGAGGGAGGGAAGGAGACAGTAGAGACAGAGTATAGAGAGAGAGAGAGAGAGAGAGAGAGAGAGAGAGAGAGAGAGAGAATAGAGAGAGAGAGAGAGAGAGAGAGAGAGAGAGAGAGAGAGAGAATAGAGAGAGAGAGAGAATGAATGCACTCCAGAGTTCTCTAATCTACAGCAGATCAGGCCAAAGACAAGAGGCCCCTGAGCAGAGTACACTCTGAAGGGCGGGTGCCCATTATGAACGGGAAATTACACACAGGGCGACAACAAAAAAAAGTCATGAAGAAGAGAAAGAAGAGGAACCCCAGGATGAATCTCCCCCACTGAAAATGACAGGAATTCCACAGGAACCTCAGCGGAATGAGTGCGACGCTAAGCGACACTGAAAGAATGCTACTAGCTGCCTGCGCCCGGGCCGACCAGCGTAGCCCTGCTTCCCCCTCATCCCGACAAACACAGAGAGGCTTTTCATGGTGTTCCTGTTGGGCATGCGCACAGGCAGCCTGGTAGTCGAGCAGGCGGGCGAGCAAGCATGCAGCGCAAGGGCCACATCGGGACCATCTTGAGGTCCACTTCCTGCTTAGCGCGCCGCTCACAGGAAGTGGGCCATTAGAAGAGTCCCCGTCTTCCGAAGCCTTGGCTTGGAGAGGATGACAAACTGCTCAGTGCCTGTTATCTCAAGCTGGCGTGCCTAGCCATAGACATACTGTATTACAGTGCCTACCCCTGACCCTGCTGTCGCTGGTGTGGTGGGGAGGGGGGTTGGGGGTGCAGTAGGGCTGCACAATTAATCGAAAAATAATCAAAATCGTGATAACATAGTGAAATCGAGCTCATGATTTTAATCGTGATTTAATCGTGGGAATAGTGACCTACTTTTGAGAGCGTCCTTGAAGCCAGAACATATTGACATGCTGGTGTTTCTGGCCTGAAATCTGTCCACTTAAGTTTCATGCTATTGCCTTTACATAATTATTACAATTCATTTTATTTTGCTCATCCTGTATGTAATTCATTCTTGGTTATATTTAATTTTGTTGTAATTCAAAAAAATCTGCAAAAATCAATAATCGTGATTAATAATCGTGATTATGATTTTGACCAAAATAATCGTGATTATGATTTTTTCCATAATCGTGCAGCCCTAGGGTGCAGTGTCATTTTTGGTTTACTTTTTTGTAAAATATTTACAACCGAAGAGAGTCCAAGGACCACATCCCTTTCCTGTCGCAAAAAGACGCCAAAAATATCCGGAACAGATTTAGTAAATGACGAAGTTGAAACGACAGCCAGGTTTATATCAGCCACTAAGGAATGAGACAATAGCATTTTAGAGGATTGAGCAACCAAAGCAAAGGCTCCGAAGCCACATTTATCTGAGTAACAAGTTCCAGACCAATGAGATGGAGTACTACATAGTAAAAAATGCTGTGATACACCAGTGGCAAGCTAAGGCTGTGGGTGTGGCTATGGCTGTGTCCGGGGTAAAAGCTGCCATAAAAGAGAGCATTTGTTGTCCACAAGACATCAAAGCCATCCAAATCAGCACAAAAAAATGCAGACTTTGAAGGCACCATCATTACTCTCAATTTTGAAAGCACCATAGAGGGTTCCTTTCTACCGCCTTCGCCATCCAGCATTCCATCGCGCTGGAATCAGCTGTTGTTGTTGTGGCAACATCATTCTGTCTTGCTTGCCCAGGTTTCAGCCAAACGACTATTTTGGGTATCTGACCAGATTTTTGCTAAAAAGTTCATCCATTACACATTTTGCACGGTGTACATACAAGGTGTACATAGGGTAGCAACAAGTGATTAACGTCTCCTAAACCTGCCTGACAGGTACATACTGATAAATACAGAACATTCCTTTGAACATTAAACCATTAAACAAATAACCAGAAATGAAACCCCATTGAAAATGAATGGGGTTTAATTTCTGTTGAGTTAGAATTAAACTGGTGAGTTAAAACCAAAACGTGGCATGGAAATCTTCGGGTATATTGAAGAGGGAAGTGTGGGGCACCAGGTCAACAAACAAGAACAGCTGACAGCAAAGCATCAAGGATATCTGGGCTTCCATAACTCCCATGCACTGTTTTTGCCATTGACTTCAATGTTAAACGCATCATGGCCATTATGAAGACAGAGAATGTCCTAACCAAGTATTGACCATTGCATGTTATGTAGAAAGTACCAAATTTCAACTGATTTAATGTGACCCGAATTTTGATGAAGAAAAATGTGATTTTATAACAATATTCTAATAATGTGAATTCCCCAATTCATGGGTTTTTTGAGCTGGAAGGCCAACGTATATAAAAAGAAAAAAAAAAATGATTGGAATAGTTAAAAAACTGGGCCATGAATCTACAATCCATGACAGTTTAACATTATTGATGGAATTATGGAAATAAATCAACTTTTTCATGGTATTCTAATAAAAAGGCCTGGAGCTGTATCTTGTCTTGGATACAGGACTCCAAGGTGTTGTGTATGGATGGCCAGTGTGATCACAATCGCATCCCAAGTGTTCGTATAGTGTGAGAACCGGAATCATGAGCCGCAAACCGTTATCCCCTGCAGTTCACTTTTACAGCGTGAGCAGCAGCTGTATGACAGTACTGACACGTTGTACAGTGAGTGTCCAGCCTTACCTGAATGCTCTCTCTCAGGCTTCGCACCTCCTCCACCAGCTGCTCTCTTTCAGTTAGAAGGCCACGCAGTAGATCTACACCATGACAGAAAAAGATACAAAATAACACAAAACTCAAAATGAGACGTGAGAATGTTGGCAAACATTGCAACCTAAAAATATCCATTACACTAGCAAATGGAACTCCCAATGTTCTTGCATCAATGTCTGTTGAGTAGAATAAATATACATAGGCGATACAGAGACAGAGAGATACAAAATAATACAATTCCTGAATGAGACGTGACAATGTCATCGTAGACCAGACAATGTTATCACATATTACAACATAGATGCCCTCAGCCTATAAAACCTTAATATCTCAGCCTCCGAAGCACATAAAAACATGAAAAAAAGTTACATTTTAAAAGCTACGCCGCTCATCTTGCATTGGAATGTGTTCATTCAGCTCTAACATTTTAATAAAAAACTGAAATCTCAAGAGCATGAATGCAGTGTCTATGTTGCTTCAGGTGCCTAGGCCAATGCAGCATATAGGCCTCATCAGGATTAAATGGGTTAATTAATGATTCACATCTCTTCAGACTGAAATGTATCGAATCTTCTATACATGCCTTATCCACTGATCCCACGACTGGAAATGGAATTCTCATGGCACACAGCCAGCCACACACTATGTCTCTATGTCTGTAACGGAAATGTTCGCAACTCACTCAAGAGTGTTGCTCCACTCCATTGCTCAAAATTGTGCAATAATTGCTCAATATTTATGCATTTTATGAGCGAGTAATGAGTCGAGGGCCTGTGATTCACGGCACTTCCGTCCCTCATTTCAGTTTCACTGAGCTCCGGACAGGGCCAACTGCTGAGGTCAGAAAGGGAATTTCTGATGTGAGCCAAATCACACACACATCTCCATGATTCATGACTCGACTGTGGCCCTGGAAGCATAGCTCAGTGGTTATGCGTTGCCTACGGGGGGAGAACGGCAGATTTGTGCAGCTGCTGTCTGCGATGAATGAATCCTGGACAGGATCCCTGGATGTTACCAGATGATAAGACGCCTCTTTCCCTGAATAACTAGAAATGCTTCTGACCTTTGCAGCGTTCCCTCATCTGTTTGTTTTTCTCCAATCGAGCACCTCTCCAGAGGATGAGGCTGAGGGCTGAGGCTTTGAGGACTTGCCCAAAGGACACCCTGAATAGCATCCATCAGAGAAGAGGACAACTGCCTAATGGTGAATCATCTCACTTTCTCCTGTCGACAGAGAAATGTGGCGCTGAGTGCCGACTTCCCCCACCCCACCCAATGTTAAAAAGGCCGACTTGTTCCCACCCAAAAACAGATGGGATCAATGCGGCAACTGGAAATTTGCTTACACGTGCACAAAGTAAAACGTGGGATTTCACATTTTACTCTCATGTCATAAGATTGTACTTATATTGGTATAGTTGTTCACAAACAAACATTTATGATTCCCAGTGTGACTACCACAGAGTTGGCCTTAAAACCAGCTCCTTAAGACATCCTGAATTGTGTGTGTGTGTGTGTGTGTGTGGTGTGTGTGGTCTCTTACCAGTCAGGCTAGGGGTTGGTTCACCAGACGTCGTGAGCCCAAGTGCATTCCGGCACTCTTCCAGAAGACTGTCCTCTATGCAAGGGCTAGTCGGCCCACTACCAAGTCCACTGTCCTTCTCCTGGAACGTGCTCTCCGCTGCATGCTTCACAGGTGAACTAGTAGTCCCTCCCAAAGACAAAGGAATAGTTCTACTACTACTGCTACTACCACTACCACCACCACTGGAAGGCGAAGGCTTGAGCCCGCCCCATGCAAAAGGCTCCTTTTTGATAGGCTGGGGTACCGCTTTGACAGGTGACGGACAGGATCCTGAGCTAATCACGGACCACTCTTGGCTGCTAGTGAGGGAGCCTGCAGAATTGAGGTTTCCCCCGGTTGCAGGGGTCACCGTTGGGATGTCCTTGGTGTCCTTCTGTGCCGGATGGCTCTTGACCTCTGGTGAGGAGCCTTGGCGTGGACGCTGAGCCGCGTGAAGAGGGCTGGAGGCGCAGGCAGGTGGAGGAGAGGTGGGAGAGGTAGGCGGCGTATGGAAACTATCCAGCGGAGGGCCTGGGTGAAGAATGAGGAGGATGGGTGAATGAATGGGTGTGAGTGACAAGGTAGGGAAGAAAAACAAAACATCAGACAGAATATCATGATGGTGGCCCTGAGTGCGTTTTAATATGTGACCTTGCCTCCTCCACTTGCCTCCTCCACTTGCTTCTCGTCATGATGACATCACTGACAACAGCATTATATTTCAATATCTTGCAAAAGCTCAATTCTAGAGTATTTTTCTCATTTGCAATTGGGATGGTGAATGAAAAACAGTCCTTCAAAAGTTGTTGTGGCGAGGCTGACAGCTGGGAAACTTTATTGTTTTCTCCACGGAGGAGGGGCCAGGAGGCGGGGCGAGGAGACAAGCACAAGTGGAGGAGGCAAGGTCACATATTGGGATGCACCCCCTGTCGTGGCCTAACTGTAGGGCACTGGGTTACTACGTCGGCGAACCAGGTTCAATTCCGGCCCCACCATCTCCAGCTGTCAAATCAGCTATCAAATAAAGGCAAAAAAACCTAAAAAATATATTTTAAAAGAATATCATGACGGTGATGCAACCATGAAAGGGGGTGGCCAGAACAAACCACATCAGTGTGTACACAAGTCAACAACAGACCAGTTGTCCACTGTTGGTCAGTCCACTTGTTGCAGGAGATTAATTGAGGATTGGATGCTCTCTCAGGGTCGCAATTCCATGCAGGCTGTAAAAAAACATCAGTGAAAAGCTACAGGCTATAGGTTTGCATACCTGTCCTCGTGTGAAAGCTGCCCTCCTGGCACACCACACAGATCCAGCGCTGCATAAGTTAATCGAAAGCGAGTAGCCAGGGAATGCAGATAAAAACAGAGCATTGTGTTATGCTACACAGGCAGCAGCTTTGCCTTGCAAAAATAACCCCGAAAACATGGGGGAAAGTATACCATGAGTGCCAACTAAGGTCTCACTAATACAGACAGTTGTGCTCCTCGGCCAATTAATCCAACGGCGTAGCTTGTGGCAAGTCGGGAGGATTTTCGCTGAGTCATTATAGAAAGGGCATGGCACGGGGCTTGACCAGTCAACAGTGGCGAGAGGAGAATGTGGACGGGGTATGCAGCATGCCCGCAGGGGTGAGGGTTGAGGGGGGGCTGACTCATGCCACCAGCCGCCTCGCACCCTTCTCCCTCATCCTGTGCCCCCCACTCCACACAACCAACACTTACATCTGCCTGACATAATCAGACATGCTGGCCCCATAGACATGCGCTGTAGAACTACAGTATGTTCATGGTTGGCCCACTGTAGGGGGTGGGGGTGAGAAGTGGGGGCATGTTGTTTTTGCTCTCCAAAGAGAAACTTAATAAAGGCATGAGATAAACTGCTGGAGCTGGTGAGGCTCGGAAGAGAGTGAATTGCAACGACAACAACGAGAGAGAGAGAGACAGACAGACAGAGAGAGAAAAAGGGAGACAGACAGGGAGAAAGAGAGACAGACAGAAAGAGAGAGATAGAGTTGAGGACTGAACAAGAATAGAAAAAAGTAAAAACAATCAAAGACAGAAACATCGTGAAACATAATATAAAAGATTTGAGTTGGGCGATTCCACGCTCTAATGAATTTGGCTACAGAGTACATGCCAACCCAATATCTCAGCCTCCACTCAGAATGCCTTGGCTGCATGATGGAGCATAGGCGGTACGAGGCAGTATGGGGTTATCCCAGGAGATTTGGACACAGCTGAGCCCAAACTCATGATGTCTTTCCAATGGCGAAACAAAATCGGACAAGAGAAAGGAAAAACGGTTGCCTTGGCATTTACCGGGAGGTGTATGACCATCTTTGCTGGAGAAGTTTCCCATGTTGGCGCTCGATGGTGAGACACACAGGGACAGTTTTCACCTGCGACTCCAGGAAGTTAAGCTAAAAGAGATAAAGACGCAAGTTACACCTGTTTTAGACTTTTATCTGTTACTGAACACATTCTTGCACGTCAGAATTTACCTACGATGACGGGAGAGGCAGGAAATGAGCTTTATGACTAAACATGACAAAATACTGGATTGTGCAAACTCGGAAATTTCCGTCTTCGAGGAAATGTTTAAACAATTTGGCAAAGGCAGGGTCAGACAATGCAAATTACAATTGGAAACAGCTCGTGCGTGTTTGGAGCTGTCAAAAATAAAACAAAATGATAACAATAAATTCATCTAGCTCGTGCGCCCAAAAGTGTCACATGAACACGCACGTTTACTGCGTTTGAATAATTTAAGGCACAACACTTTAGTAGCCTACTTTAATTCAAACAAAGAAGTTCGTGAAAAGCCCAAGTCCAACTTCCACTGACAACCCAGTTCGACCCAGAGCTGTGCGCCTCGTGCCGCTTTAACGCACATTATTTATAACAGCGAAAATAACAATTTCTGCTTTCAATGTTTAGCCTACTCCAAAGTTAGTCAGATACTAGGCTATGTCAGGATCATAACTGCCAAGATCATCAAACATTTAAGTAGCCAATACATCAAACACAAAAGTAGCCTATGTATTTAAAAGTTTACAATGTAAGTATGCCTACCTTTTCAGTAACACACACCTATTCCCCACAGATTTGAATAAAACGCAATGTAAAACTTCTTCCCGCGTAACTCCTCCAGGTTTTCAGCTTCCAACGCGCTTTCCAGGAGCTGTCTGTGTGGTTCCTAGTTTCCTCACTGACACACGCGAAGTGCTGATGTTGAATTAAATGGTGCAAGAGCACCAAGCAACATTTTATCAGCAACACCAGGGTGGTGCTTGCGCACATATTCTACATGTTGCGGTAACGATCAGACTGAAACCACTGGATTTCTTCGTATGACCTTATATGATCAGAGAATAATAGCAGTGGTGACTACACCTTTAAAAATCGCACAAGGCCTACAAATAAAACGTGCTAAGTGATGTTTACAGGAAGACATCCGTCTTCTAATCCCAAACAGCCACTGTGGCAACGTGGTTCTACTCCCCAATCTCCCTCCTTGTAACTGGTTCATTGTGAGAAAGATGAAAACCATTCCCTCTCAAATGAATCGTCTACTTTGAAAAGTGGTGCTTAATTCATGTTGTAACAAAGTACCAGTTCTGTAGTGTAGAAAATCACTTTATGATTTAGGTAACTTTTAAATAAAAGGGGAAGGGCGACATCTAGAGTTGAGTCTCAGAACTGCTCACAAGTGTTGGTGCTGAGCAAGACCCAGTGGTGCTGAGGGCCACGTTTGGTCAACGGGCCACGTTTTTTAGGCAATTAATGATTATGGCTTCTAATTTTAATACATGCATATATATTTCATCAGCATACAGATATTCAGACTTCTATGCCATACTTTTACGGCCATTTGTGTCTGTAGGCCTATTAGTAGTTTTGGGCAGTCTGCCAAAACCCCACTGGCACCCTAATCTTAATCCTAGTCCTAATCCTAACCTACATAGATTTGACCTGTCCCTAAGACTTTGTAATTAATGTACATAATTACTGACAAGCTGTCTGTGTGCTTGACACTCTCAACCAGATAATGTTATTTTCCTGTAAGAAATGTGTAGCACCTATTTTGCAGCATTTTACATTACACATTAAGCTTATCTGACACTTTATCCGAAGTGATTTACAGATATTACAGGGTACTGGTTAATGACCCCTTTGTCCCCTCTGTCAGATGCCCAGGTTACAGTCCCTGGAGCGGTGTGGGGATAGGAACCTCACTCAAATGCACTTCAGCCATGGAGGGAGTGGTAGGGGTGGGGATTGAACCAGCAACTGTCATACAGGCTGCATCATTTAATGAGAAATCATAATTAACCCAAAGTCAAGTGTATTCAAATGCCCGCTATTATTTTCAGAAAAACATTGTAGCAAGACTGAAAGGCAGTGTGCTGAATTTGTATGATGAAGTGATCCGCACACTGCATTAGAACACCAACCAGAACACAAGCAGCAAACGCCATAATGACCAAAACAACCAAGTTGCTGTGCATTTTAACACTTTTAAACACAACCTGTCATCTCTTAAATACCTTGGTATTGAGCATGTCTCCACCCCCAGACGTGGAGGAAACATTGATAGTTTGGCTTAGAAGGGAAGCATTATTAAACACTTTGTCCTCAAAGGGCCTTCACCTGGACTTTGATCAGAGGCCATTACTTAATCACCTGTTTTCATTTTGTTTGTATGTAATGTATTTAATGTGTCTCCCATACAAATATTTTTGACAGATGATTGTTTTGATTATTTTGATTAACTATCCTTTTGATTCTTATGTTGTATTGTTTTGATAAACAATTGTGATCACTGTGCTCTTCTTTGATTTTCATGCTAGTGCGTCTAGACGCATGTTATGCCACTTGTCACCTTGTTAGGATGTGCTCACTTGCCAGGTACCCTACCTGTAGGTCATGTGATAGGCCTATAAGTCATCCCAGACCGATAGTTCTCATTGCCTGAGGAAGATCCCACAGGTGGATCGAAACGTTGCCGTTTGTATAATGAAATAAAGTTTATAGCTCAGGCCCAGTGTGCGGACCTCTTCATCACACTGTCTTACACTTTTGTCTGGCACCGACTTATTTTGTGGATGTGCGCAAGCCAACCTCCAAACGCCAGAGTACTGAAATTGTATAAAAAGACTCAAGCACTATAGCTGGAAATATTAAGTGTACATAATTGCTAGTTGCACCTGAATTACACCTTGTGGGCCCCCAGCAAGTCTCAGCAACTCCAAATCCAGATGCATCACTCACTGCAGATGTCATTCAGAAGACAATAGCCATTTAAGTCAATTACTAAATATCCATTATGATGTGGCATTGATAATTCACAGGCAAGACATGTGTTATGATCTTGGACTTGGATTACATCTTCCACTCCACTCCTGTGTGTGAATGTGTGAAGTAGTGAAGTGACGAGAGACAGGTGACAGAGAGAGGGCACTCTTAATGGTTTTTATTGTGCCCTCTGAATCCAGTTTGCTAGTAGTCCACAGGGGAAAAAGCTTCTGGGTGACTGAGAGAGGACTTCCTCATGCGTGAACATGGCCAATTATCACATCTGCTGAGAGGATTAGGGCTCGGCGTTGGGTGACCTACAGACCAAGATTCTGCTGCCGTTACAAAAGCACCCCCAACCGAGCCACCACTTGGCAGACGCACAACTGGCTCCACCGGCAAAGGGGGGAAAAATAGGATTAAGGTTGGATGACGCCTCCAGACTGTATGCATATATGAGTGCGTAGATACTCACATTAGACGCACATTCAATAGTGCGGCTTACAGTAATTTTACGCTACATTTTTAGGGCTTGTGATTTAATGGAATCATCCCAGTATGCTACGTACAGCATGCAAGAATTCGGGTCATGATTGAAAATGGTGTGCAAGAAACAATGAGTGACAGGATGTGTGTGTGTTCCCCCCAGTTAATTACCTGTTCTCCAAATGTTCTTTACATGTATGTGTCATACTGTGCATCATGATATCTCTTACACCCAATGAAGCCAATACATCTGGCATTTTAGTTCTGTTGCAATGTTAGCAGAAACATCTGAATGACTTGCATACTGAGTGTCAAGCCCATTAAAAGTGATGTCTCTCTTCATGAAACAGTCCCAGAAAAAAAAGTGCTTGTCTCTCTTTCTGAGACCCAAGTTTATTGTCGTCTGTGCTGTCTAACTAAGTGACGAACAGCCTCATAAGATAATAACAATGTGTCAGTCTGCAAAGCGTCCACCTGACTTAATCCCTATTGAGAAAATTGGCTTAGGATAGAGTGTCTGCCAGGAACGTCTGAACAACTAGCTAAAAAAAGGAGACCTCAGAGACACACATCTAGCAGGCTCTTTATTTATGTAATGGGCTTTACACTTCAGGTGTTTTACATGATCAACCTTGTGTGGTGCAGAGTCATTGACCTAAAGCAGAGTATAGCGAGTAAGCTCACTGAAGCCAAATTACTGTAGCCTTCCTGAGACAACTCCTGAGCATCATTTTTTTTTTTTGTACAAAAATAAACAAATCTCAATTTCACATCTCATCTCACAAGGCCAGAGACAAAAGGGTCTCTAAAAGTGGACAAATTCCTTAGGAGACAATCTTTAGGATACCAATTGAAATACTTAACGGGGCATGTTCCAGCAAGTGGCCCTGAATCCATCCATCCATCCATCCATTCATCCATCCTTTCTTTAGATGCAGATGAGATTGCAAGCGCTGGGTGGACACAGTAGTGTCTCCCAAATACCTCTGTCTAGTAATTGCTGCCCTCCCCAGTGGCGCAATCTACTAGCGATCTGTGCACGCGGCAACTACCCCAGCTTCAGTAGCCATCAAAGCTTCCCAGACCTCCCACACAAAGGCACACACAGTCTCCAAATGTCACGTATCTTGAAACGCGAGAGGGAGAGAGACAGGGTTGATCAAATGCCCCTTGCTCTCATAACACAATCAAAGTTCATTTCACGGTGACAGTCTTTTTTTTTAAAAAGGTTCCTTAGTTGGTCAGTTTGGGATGTCTCAAACTTCTGAAAACATTTGAAGGGGATTGAACTTTTGTGCGGATATTCTACAAGACATGGTAGGGAAGACTGGAAACATTCGCAACAGGGAGCGGTTGCATTGTCTAGCATTTTCTCCTATCAGATACAGGCTAGAGTGTTCATCGTACTGCGATAGGGCATCCAACTAAGCATGTAGGCTACAGTATCATCATACAGTATTCATTGTAGCTATCTGATCGGAGAAAAAAACTTGCAACCATTCCCTATTGACGCTGCCCCCGGTCTCCCCTGATGATCAGTGGATCCTCTGATTAAGGCAACTTGGGCAGAAACAGTTGCTGCTGCTCACAAGCAGGAAGGCCTGCAGCAGCAGCAGCAGTGGTGTTGAATGCCCCCTGCGAAGCCAAGGGAAGGATGCTGCCACCACCAGCACCAACACCAGCGACGCCAGCAGCAGCAGCAGACTGGTCCCTCCACTGCATTATGCGGCTGGAGGGCGTGTGGTACAGGGCGAGCTGGCGAGAGCTGTAGCCGGACATGCCGATCCCCACGGTGCCCAGCACCATAGCCGTGCGGGGCATGGTCACATTCTTCGGGGTCTCCTTCATGCAATGCTTGGCCTGGGTCTGCAGAGAGAGGGGACGGAACAGGACATTAGGCAGGGTCCATTGTTTTAAGGCGCAAATGTTCAGTCATTTCAACTGCAGTTAGTTCAAGTCTCAAAGGATGTGAATACATGGAAAATTATGTCTAATACAGTCGGTGCTTAGTAGGCCTACAACAGTACTCTGATGTAACCTTTTGGCGAAGAACTGGTACTTAGCACAAATTCCATTAAGCCTTTGTAGAAGCCTTATAAACTTCATTAATCTCTAAAGTTGTCTGCCTGGTGCCTACTGTATATACTATTGCATAACCAATGAATTTAAGATGACACCGGAAGCTCTGTCGCTTTTAAGCAACTGCCTGGGCCATATTGGTTCTCTGTTCTGGTCTCACCCTTACTGAAACCTTACAAAGCACGCCCATGTGACTGTGTATTGTGATAGAAAAGGCTACTTTAAAACAGTTATTTAATTGGTACCGGGATGTACAATTATCAAGCCACAGAATGCAAACATGAAGAAAAAGCAACCATGCAGTTACCAAATAATAATGAGTATCTGTGACCCACTAAGTGCTTTTCTTGTAAAAGGCTCAATTTTGTAGAAAAAATAAATAAAAATGAAATAAAAGTCCCCAAGACTGCAATTAAGATGAGGGAGGGGTAAAGCAGGGGCAACTAATGAAATTGTGAATCCAGCTGTTAAGCAGATTTTTCCCCGATGCGCTTTGATTTATCAGTGCTAAAAACTCAGGGAACCATTTCATGAACGCTGCACACATGCAATGAATACTAATTTATATGCAAATTGGAGGCAACAAAACTGCATGCAAAAACAAATTACAGTCTGCAAAAAAAAAAAACGTTGACTAAATATTGAGTGCACAGTGAAACATGGAGAGATTAAAAAAATCTCCATTTTCAAAGATATTTAGCTGGCAAGTGTTCTCCTTGATAATCTCTCAGCGCTACTGTGTACCCCAAACCCAAATCCTATAAACTGTACACTACAGTAGGCCTACAACAAAATGGACCACTCCAATTCCATAACAGGAGGTCTCTCCATCACAGAGACACAACAAACACGATGCAGGAGATCTGAGCAAGTGAGTGAATGAGCAGAGACAGGCCCACTGGCAGCTTTGGCTGGGCCCAGGACAAAGTCATATGAAAGCTGCCCCACCCAATACAATACAATACAATGGGGACCCAAGTCTGCCCCCACTCGTCTCTCCCTTGGCCCGGGACAACTCCCCCCCCCTCGTCAGCTTCCCTAATCAGAGAAACAAAACACTAGAGTCATTAGAGGACACACGATGAGAAAATAAATAACTGCATCACTCTTCTCATCCTGCTCTCTGTCTCTCTGCAGCTCCCAGGGGAGGAAGAGTGGAGCATGGAGGGACAAAGACCCCCTCTAATTTATCTAGTCACTCTTTGATTAACTGATAATGAACCCAGAAAAGCTCTGCACCTGTGTGTTTTCTACTGCTACTGCTGCTTCTGCTGACGAGGAGCGGTTCATGTGAGGCAAATCTGACAAACACTGAACATTCCACTCTGGGGAATTCGCAACACGTTCAGGTGAGAGCAGCAAGTTCAACAGGGCTTTGAGGAAAAAAAGGAACGCTAAATGACAATGTCTGGAATCGATGAAATTTTGCTGGAAGCCGACCCACAATATCTCTCTCTCTCTCTCTCTCTCTCTCTCTCTCTCTCTCTCTCTCTCTCTCTCTCTCTCACCCTCTCATAAGCTGGGTATAATTCTCATCTGGCTGCTCACCTGCAGATATCGGATGTACCCAGGCGTCAGCCTAGGAAGGCGGAAAAACATCTTTGACTGCCCCAGGGTTGCCGCTTTGGTTGATGGGACTTCTTGTTGTAGAATGGCAGACACTCGATCTCACTGAGGTCCTCTTCCTCGTAAGGCCCCCTCTCTCTCTCTCTCACTCCCCCCCCTGTAGCACACTATGGTACCCTAAGGGCTAAAGCGAGAGAGCTATCCTAAGGATAGGGACGAGGGCCAGGGGACAGGACACAAGGCGGTCAGATCTGTGTGTGTGGGTTGTTAACCAGGGCAAGGTGCTTATAAAGCCTCTCCTTGGTTACGTAAGCTGTGACTGGGACATAGCCTGGCGGGAGATGGAGGTGAAGGCAGGAGGGGTGTGGGGATTAAGGATGGAGGAGCTGCCACGACATGGGACTACTGCAACTATGGCGATTGATGGAATGCAGGCTTACAGGGACAACACTTTAGTGGAAAAACAGCAGGGGTGTGTGAAGTGTGTGGGATGCTCACCTTGTCTGACTGCATGACTAGGTAAACAGTGGTCCAAGAAAAAGCCTGAAACTGGGCTACGGCTTAGAAGATTGAGCAGGGCCGGATTAATGCGCAGGCTATATGGCTTCAGTCTAGGGGCCCACACCTGGTAGGGGACCCCAATTGGCCAAAAAAATGGCCAAGAAAAAATGCTGTAGAATTTACATAGTATTTAATACTGTATATTAGTTTGTTGTGTTAATATTATGCCAAATCTAATTTTTAAATCCTATCAACATCGACACCAATTGGATCAGAGTTACAACATCCTCTGCATAATTTTGTATTATCCTCTGTATAGTTTTGTTGCAGAATTTTCCCTTCCACGGGGGCCTACAGCAGCCTTCAGCCTAGGGCAACTGGCTGTCTTAATCCAGCCCAAGGGAAGGTTGAGCTACTGGAGCACAATGACCTGAAATAGTCTCCCTGTGAGGATGCTGATGGCATGAGATGGGATGGGAAAGGTGGGGCAGTGCCAGCCAGAGACATGTAATCAGTGATATTGAGTGCCTGAAGGAGAGGAAGAGGTAGAGGGGAGGAGGAGGAGGAGGAGTTGGAGGGGAGAAATAAATGGAAAAATACCCAGAGATTT
The DNA here is from genome assembly GCF_034702125.1 of Engraulis encrasicolus. NCBI lineage: Eukaryota > Metazoa > Chordata > Actinopteri > Clupeiformes > Engraulidae > Engraulis > Engraulis encrasicolus. The sequence goes on along the minus strand of NC_085875.1, from coordinate 6,553,947 downwards.
CGGATGTGTGTCTTTGTTGCTTTTTCGTGCAGACGGCAGCAGTGCAGTGCAATGTGCCTCCTCGTGCAAGCTCAGCGACTTCCTGAAGCTTTAATATCCTTTTATCTCAGGTTCGGGCCCCAGGCTGCCAGCGCTGGGTCCTCGTAACAAGGCCTCTTTTTTTGTGCTTTGTTTTGTTTTTCTTTCTTTTTTGTCCTTCTCCAGAACATTCTCTTCATTAAACTCTGACTGAGCATCACCTGAAAGACCAGAACTTTGACGCTACCTACAGGGCAGCTGAGCTTTGACCGGGCCCAGGACAAAATCATCAGAAAGGGTCCCATATGTAATGGGGGGGACCCAATTCTGGACCCCTTCTCTCCCTTAGCCCAGTACAACTGACCCATTTGTCCCCTCCTGTTTGCAGGCCTGGCTACCGCCAACACAACTATCAGAGAATCCTCTCAGTTGTGGCCAAATGGTTAGGGACTTGGTCTTATAATCAAAATGTTGCAGGTTCATATCCTATACTAGCATAAAGCATTTGGGTACCATAGCAGTAGTGGGAAGAATGTGCGTTCTCTCTTATGACCTATACCCTCATCCAAGACAGAATTTCCCTTGAGGAAGGCACCTCACCCCCACATTGACCTAGGGACTGTAGCTAATACCCTGTGCCTAAACTACTGTGGGTCACTTTGGATAAAAGTGTCGGCTGAGTTCAATGCAATGTAAGGATCTTGATGTTGTACATGCTGCACATGATTAGTCTGAGGAAGTGTACCCAGCTCAAGGATGAAGAAAGTCAATACAGAAACATTGAAGTCGTGACACAGCATCTATATTCCAAATAGAGTGGTGACACAGCCTCTGTTTTCTAAAGGGATTCTTTCACACAAAGGCATTTATGACTCACAATCAAACTCACACTTTCAGGAAGTTGTGCTACAATGGAACTTGGAGTGTGCCTTTCCCCCACGACACTTGACAAAACATCTGCGAAGACAATAGCAGATCATTTCAAAACCCACTCTTTCTGATACAGTTCCACCCAGCAGTATTGGCACACTTGAAGTACAGAATGGGAAATACTGTAGGCCTATGCAGTATTTCTGGAAAATCAACCAAGATTTTACAATAAATAGCTTATGTTTGATACAAAGTAGCAACGTGATGAACAACATTGAAAAATTAATTATGAGAGGGGAAATAAAGCTGGGAAAGCTGTTTTATTTTGTCCGTCAGCCAATGAATGATGATCAAAAGTGTTAAAAAGTCACCTGTTACATCTTGTTCCTCGTTCACAAAGATGAAGGAGTTGTCTGATCAAAGATGAGAAGGATTTCTCTGCTGCTTGGATGCAGTGGTAAAATAGTTTGAGCACACTGAAGATAACCCACATTTCTTGGAAGTACATTTTGTTGTATTACTTTGCCAATAGGAAAGTATGCCTTGCTGCTGGCCTGGAAAAATGTAAAAAAATAAATAAACCTGATATTAAGCAAGTTTGCTTTTTTGATAGGTTTGACATAAGTTATTTATCAAGACATACAAGGTGTCAATTCAGATATTAAAGGTGCACTGTGTAATATTTGTTTCCAGAATTCATGTTTCCCATTCACAAATGTTACCTTTTTCATGAATACTTAGCCTACCACCACCATTGACTATTCTTTATGACTGGAGAAATTGCACTTTTCATACATGAAAAGGGGATGTTCTCCATGTCTGCCATTTTGCATTTCCAGAAAGACATGTTTAGCTGCAAAACGTACTGTACTTTTGACTCTAACGAGGAAAGGGAGCGTGTTTAGCGGTTACAGTATTTCAGTGTGTCTGTTATGAACAGAGCAGACGCCCAAGCCTGAATAAACGCACTGTGATTTCTAGTCAAGGCTCACAGTGGTGCATTATTCAGCTTAGCCTGCAGCTGCATGTTTTACAGTATTTCTGAACTCGCTTCTACGGTTAAGCACATCTGCTGTGTTGTTGTGGGAGGACCTGCTGGTGAAATGCCAAGAAACGGTTTCAAACAGTGACAGACAGTTGGCATTCTCTTCCATCCGTAAACACCACTGAAATGCAGACACACATACAGTAGGATACCCTCCTCCCTGCAACTCTTTTCAATTCGGCATTAACAAAATGCAGGCAAAATGTTATTTGGAATTTATGAGAGAGAGAGAGAGAGAGAGAGAGAGAGACAGAGAAACAAGGAGAGACAGAGAGAGAAACAAGATACCGCGGAGAGACTCCCATTCCAATGCAGTGGACAACGTCAAGGTAATTGCACATTTGCTCACTTGGTCCAAAGAAACCTGAACCATTCCCGACTGAGACTGCTGATCCGCTCAATGGTCCAGGTATACGGCAGCAGGCTGGTGTTCTGTCCATATGTGCTGCTTTGTCGAAATGGGCTACTGCCAGTAACATACTCTGTACCCCTCCACTAACCACTGATCCAGGAGCAGTTTGTAGCGCGCCTCGATGGGTAGGCCATATCAACAAGACCCCTGCAGGTGGCCCCACTCAGCAGAGATGAATACACTCAGTCACTAGTTGCTGAATGGCCCAGTAACAGACCAGAGTACTTGGCCAGAGGCTGCAGCCTGTTCCTGATGAGACACTCTCATTAGAGCGATGGGGCCCCAGGCAAAGTCACCTGGAAAGGGCCCCAAACCCAATACATGCAATGTAATGAGGAACCAATTCTGGACCCCCTCTCTCCCTGGGTCTGGCTCTGGGGTCTGGACCCAGAGTGGCTTCTCTGGTGGGGCCATTGGACCTATAGATACAGGTCCTTATATTATTATAGGAGGACTCGGAGCCAAATAGGTGCTATAACACTACTGCTAATGTGAAACACTATGCTAATGTTCTTCCACTTTTTATTTTTTATTTTTATTGCGGACAACTGCAACTACAATAGCCCTCTTAATTGCAGAAAGATGCTGGTGGTTATGTTGTCTTTCAACTCATTAACCCTGCTTTCCAAACGGTGAATATAGCCATTTTACTAATAGGCACTGTTTCCAGCTCGCCTCATCCGTATATATATATACAAATGCATGCCCATTATTGTGAGTCAATTCTGTGCGCCACCCGCTACTAGTGAACCATGGCACGGCCCTTTGGGTGAGAGACTGGTACTACTACTGTGCCAGACGGTAGGCACCTGCTGTCTCCAAGTCAATGGAGCCACCAGGGCCGCTGACAGCTTTTGCTGGGCCCGGTACAAAGTCAACTGAAAGGGCCCCCTACCCTATACATACAATGTAATGGGGACCCAATTCTAGGCCCCCTATCTCCTTGGGCCCGGGACAACATACCCCTTTGTCCCCCCCTGTCGGCGGCCCTTGGAGCCACCACCACAGATGGCGAGAGTGTGTTTTAACGACTCGACACAGCTATGCCACAAGGCAGGGGACGCGACGATCCTTCCCCACAACCGACACACCAAATCCTGAATCCTGTTAATGTGTGTGCTGGCACAGGAACAGTGTTTTGTCAGACTCTGAGCACTGTGCCAAGTACCTGGGTCACTCTAGAGGCTCGGTCTACCTGCGTAAATCATCTGCCTACCTCCCATGCCACGGTTTTTGTTCCAAGGGCACACAATTAACAGCATAAGCCCCGGTGATAGACACAGGAGGTTCCCTGCTGTCAAAGGCTTTCACCTTTCAGGTCTCATCCACATTGTGTAGTTAGTAAATAAAAGTTGTTTAATGTTATTGTTTACCAGACTGAATAGTTGCTGGAGTAAATGATTTCGAATTGTTCAGTTTTTGTGTGTGAATGCAAACAAAACACTGCAGCAAACAAATTCAGTCGTGACTGACGGAGGGATTATGCATCAATGGTTGCATATTATTTAAGTATTATTGATTGTTTTCAGGTTGGCTGAGGACGCTTACACAATGGTATGGACGTCAGGTTATTTTGGGACAATGGAGGAGCACTAATTGGTGTGTAGTCAAGTTTTGTTTGTGAAGTTTAAATGTCATGTCAAAGTGAGCTCAAGGACTGTGGTGGACCGGTGGCATTTAGTGTTTGGGCAATTATGAGTCCGAGGCTGAGCCAGGGAAAACGAAACCAGCCACAACTACCTTACCCGGGAGAGGTGAATAATCGTCAACCAATAGTAGGATCAATACTGCAATCGATCAAGCATCACCACCATGAAATCCTCTGACCTTAAGTGATAAGACTGATGTTTATTTACCTACAGTATCTTTTTCACAATGATGGTTTTACAAAAGGTCTTTGTGCTTTTACACATTTGTGTACAGCAAATTAAACATTAACAGTACTACTATAAATCTATCAGACATTTGTATCTTAAGTGACTTAAAAGGAGGACATCAACAGCTGAAAAAAATCAAAACCATCATCACCAGAATTTGGCAGCTAGGATTCACACCAGGATGTAAGACATATTGAGGTAGTTGTGAATATTCTCCTATTACTGTGCAGGAAAAAAATACAATAGCAATATTTTTTAACAAATCTTATTTTATAAAAAAAAAGTGAGAAGGAAATAAGTTAAAAAAAAGTCTCCCAAATTGTCTTGTTGTTTTGTTCGCTCCTCACAGAGAAGGACCCCCCATTGGCTAATAAGGTGGGCGATGTCTCAGGTCTTCAAGACTTCCTGCAGAGGGAAAATGTCTGTGATCCAGTAGGACAACAGAACGCAGACAGCAGACGCCTCTTCTGGAAAAAAAAACAAAACAAAAAAGTGTAACTGTGTTAAGATTTGTTTCATTTAATTTCACAGGCAACTGTTCAACGCATGACAATAACAGTTTTGAAGTCTTCAAAGTCTTCAAGTAGATGTCTAGAGTCCTTGTACTGCTTACAAGTGATACAATCATCAACAAATCCTTGGCATGCACAAGTGAAGAACAATAACAAGAATAATCACATATTCTCCTGCCTCTACTCTACTGAGAGCAAACATTTCAAACGGGCTCTTCTTGTGATTTCCTGAACAGTAACCGGATCCCATTTCTGAAGAATAAATCATGCAGAAGTTAAAATCCTAAAAGGATCTTTCCTAAAAAGAAAAACAAACGTCAGAAAAACAAAAGAAAGAAAGAAAGAAAGAAAGAAAGAAAGAAAGAAAAAAACAAAGTGCTGGCTTGCTTGCTTGCTTCCCCTGTGGGTGAAAATGTGAAAGTGATTGAGCAAATTCGCCACCCTCTGCTGGAGTTCCTCCTCCAAGGCTAACGCTTGCGGGCTGGGCCCCTGCGTGCCACCTCCACAGCTGTGGACTCTATTGATTCGGCCTCGGCAAGGGGAGGCTCCAGCGAGCTGTGAAAGAGAGAGGCAAGTTCAAGGGCCTCCACGCAGCACAGTCAGTCAGTCAGGCAGGCCAGCGGAGTGGAGTGAGGAGGAGGAGGAGGAGGAGGAGGAGGGGGAGGAGAAGGACCATTGGAGGGATTCTTTCTTTCTTTCTGTCCTGCTTTTGCTCTGTTCCAGTGCTTTGGGATGATGGTTCAAGATGGAGTTCATAGCCTCGACGATAACGGACCCTTGATGGAAGCAGTCAAGGAAATAAAAAAATTAAGAGTATCTGTATATGTGCTCACAAGATGTGTGTTCACAAGACCAGACCAATAGATTCACATTCTGTGCTTAAAGAACAACCCAGCCAACAAATTGTAATGTGTTTTTATACATTGTGGAGATGGAGTAGAGTACAATTTGCCTATGTTGCACAACATTGCATTACCGGTACATCTAAGCCTAAGCCTAAGCCTAAGCCCACCTGGGAAACTCCAACTCCCATTGTCATTGTGACACAGCACTCCACCGCATACAAGTGTTCACTGCACACTGCACACAACGAAATTGCATTTTATGCATCACCCATGCAAGGGGGCAGCCCCAAATGGCGCCCCAAGGGAGCAGTGCGGCGGAACGGTACCATGCTCAGGGTACCTCAGTCATGAAGGAGGATGGGGGAGAGCACTGGTTAATTACTCCCCCCACCAACCTGGTGGGTCGGGAGTCGAACCGGCAACTTTTGGGCTACAAGTCTGACGCCCTAACCGCTTACCCACAACTGCCCAGTGTACATTAGTGCATTTAGGTAGAGTGTACTGATTTGAGTCCCTGGAGCAATATGGGGTTAGATGCCTTACTGAATGGCACTTCAACCAAAGAAGTTGCAAATCTGTAACACTCTGACATTAGTCCACAGCAACCTCATGTTGCATAGATTTTGTATACATTTCTTTTTCCTTTTTTTCAGATCATGTCTATCGTTATACTGCACATTTCATACAATCAACTGCACTAAAAATCCAACAAATATAAACAGTTAAGTATGCTGGGGCAATACAAGACAACAATCAGCCTTGTAGATCAGTGACTGACAAATGACACCCACTAAGAGCATCTACTGTTTGACGATGACAATCCTAACATTTAATGATGACTATAATTTCCAGGGACAAAAAACCCAAGAAAAAAAACAAGAAAATGTCTTTGATGTGCGACTGCAGTGAGTGGAGGCATTTATCACCCTTGCCAAGAGAGACATGTTTGCCACAGTCGGAAATGACTTTTTAAGTAATGGTGCCTGACCTACTTACAAAAATCTATGCTCCTCTATGCCTCTGACACTAACGAGAGAGCATGAGACTTATAATCTTGGAGCTAGCTGCCATGTTCAATTGCCCGAAAGTAGGCAACAAATCTGTTTCCTCTGGTAAGTGTTTAAGTATTTTACAACGACTGTTAAATACAGTCAGAGGGGTTTTAGGGCTTTTGGAATGCACAAACATTTCTGTCATTCTGACAAGTATTTTTTTTTCTGACCTGTGTCGAAGTAAAGCATTTCACCTTCATGTTCATCTAAAAATAACTTCAGCAAGGCAGAATTCCATTGATAAAAAAGGGCATAGGCATCTTGACATTAACGTAAGACTTACATCAGGCTACCTGCAATCATCTAGGGGGCCAAGCTGGATGTTGTTGATGTGGAACGTAATGTGCGGAGAAAATAGCCCTGTGGTCTATTGTGGGAAGGGATTGTGTGCGAGCATTTCCAGTCGTCTTGGCGACGGAGGCAGAGTGATAGACGTCACCATGGACACCTGCCTGGCTATGTCCTGAATCAACGATGTGTGTGTGTGTGTGTGTGTGTGTTGTGCGTGCGGGCGTGTGTGTGTGTCTGGCTATGTCCTGAATAGGCTATGTTAGCGTGGCCAGCACACGGCTTGATCCTCTTATGTGCTGCCAAATCTTACCTTCTTAGCCTGTCTATCACATGCAGATCACACACACACAGACACACTGGAGACAGGTAGGGCACAGAGACAGGCAGGTAGACAGACAGACAGACAGACAGACAGACAGACAGACAGACAGACAGACAGACAGACAGACAGACAGACAGACAGACAGACAGACAGACAGACAGACAGACAGACAGACAGATAATTAAGCCTAGTTGCCAGAAGGAGCAGCACAGAAACTATAACTTAAGTCGCGTGAATAAATGTAATGTAATCTAAAGTAATTCAATGCAATACATTCATCTCGATCATGTGATGCACTGTAATACATCTCTAGCATTCTCACACACCCATTGGAGCCAATGTAGGTCCCAAGCACACATGCCACAGCCCATGGCAGGTGGTTCTTGCATCCCTCATTTCCCCCATTATATCCAGGTGGAAGTTGTGGGCAGGTGGGCACATGTTGTGGGCACATGTCCACCCACAGTTTCAGCAGGGGCAGCAGTAGCCTTGCACGTGTCAGTGCCGGGGTGTGAGCAGAACAGAGAGAGACCCACCTCACCTGCCTTCCCTTCACACTGGTGTTGCACTGTATTTGGCACAGAGATTTTACAATGGATCAACTTTTTTTTGGGCATTTTTTGGCCTTTATTTGATAGGACAGTGAAGACTTTGACAGGAAGCGAGTGGGGAGAGAGAGACGGGGAAGGGCCGGCAAAGGACCCGGGCAGAAATCGAACCGGGGCCGGCCATGCAGCAGACAAGTGCCCTACCGTTAGCGCCACGCTAGGGACAAAATGAATCAAGTTTTAATTTGATCGAGGAAGAGAAAGAAGAAGAGACAGAAAGTGAGGTACAGACAGACAGGCAAACAGTGACAGATAAAAACAGAGATAGAAAGAGAGAGGGAGAAAGAGAGAGAGAGAGAGAGAGAGAGAGAGAGAGAGAGAGAGAGAGAGAGAGAGAGAGAGAGAGAGAATAGAGAGAGAGAGAGAATGAATGCGCTCCAGATTTCTCTAATCTACAGCAGATCAGGCCAAAGACAAGAGGCCCCTGAGCAGAGTACACTCTGAAGGGCGGGTGCCCATTATGAACGGGAAATTACACACAGGGCGACAACAAAAAAAAAAAGTCACGAAGAAGAGAAAGAAGAGGAACCCCAGGCAGAAAGACATGCAGAAAGAAAGAAAGAAAGCAAGAAAGAAAGAAAGACAGACAGACAGAAGATCCAAGTATGTCCTCACCAGGCGGCATGTTTGTGCTGTTTCGGAACTCCTCCTGCGCTCTCCTCAACTCATCAGCGTCTCGTCTTAGCAGCAAGTCCTTCAGGATGCACAGGCGAGCCAGCTCACCAGGGGGCGCTGTCCCATCAGACAGGCTGCTGAGCAGGGCCTCAGTCCCGGCAGGTGGCAACCTCTCAGGACAGGAACCTGACAGGGGTCACACGACGTCTTTCATTCAGTATACAATGTGGTGCATCTTTTCCTTTGAAGAGTCTACTAGTTGTATTGTAATGGCTTTCATTATGTCTCCCTGTGAAGTGGAAGTATTTGTTCAATCCACCAGACATAAGGAACCTGACGGCACACATCATATCATGAGCGACTGGGTCACGTGAGGATTTTTTCCCCCCAACATACAATTTGGGATTTTGTGCCTTAATTGAGAACACAGTAAAGACAAGGACAGGGGATTAGTGGGAGAGAGATGGGGTAGGGTTGGAGAACAAACTGGACTGAATTTACAACCTGAGTCTTCATGGCTACTTCACCCATCGATAATAAAAGGTTCTCTCTACCAACTCGGCTATTGCAGCCGGGGCTGACCTAGGGGTTCATAGACAAAAAAAGCCAGAACAAACAAACTAGCATGGCACCTCTTCAGAGCTCTGATGGGTCATACAAACGCAGCATCCATCAATGAACTGAACTGCAAAAGCTATTCATTGTGTCTCTATGTGTGTTTTAAACAAATCACTAGACATGACATCACAGCCCTCCATGGATGTGGCACAACTGGGGAGGTGACTGCCTCAAAATAGCATCTGGCGAGCCATCTCCTGCTATTTATTTCTTTTGTCTAGTCTGAGTCACAAATGAGGATGCCCTGCAGTCACTGGGGAGCGCTGATCTCTGACGCACAAATGTCCCCGCGGGAGTCAGGAGGAGCTGGGTTAGAGAGGGAGGGAGGGAGCGAGGAAACATTTCTCAAGGCTGGACGAGGTACAGTAGGTCCGTGCTCTTCTGGGGTGCATTTCTCGAACGTGCAGTTGCTAGCCAGTTAGCAATTTGGGTAGTTGCCAATGGGAAATTGCATTGCAAACAACAAAGTAGCTAAAGTAGTTAGCAAGTATGGTTTCGAGAAATACACCCTTGAGGAGAAGGAGGAGAAACGGGAGAAGGAGAGAGGAGGATGGAGGTAGGAGGAGAAGGAGGAGATCTAAGCCCTGGAACTGACTAGTTTCCTCCGTGTGCTTCTCGTTACCTGGGGCACGTTTCAAAACGCGAGTTACACAACGTGATGTCCCATCACAACAACAACAACACGCCCAATCCATAGTATGATCAAAGAGCCCCTGATGAAAGGCTTTTCCTTTGTGAATTGAGTATCCCCAAGACAGCGCTGCAGCATATGTAAAAACACATGCATGTGATTGTGACACCTTCCATAATCTTCTTTGCGTGTCATGGTATTACCACACAGGGAGAACAGCAGGGAGCAGACCTTCATCTAGCTAGCTTGGATCAACACCAAATTCAAATCAGTCATTGAGCCATTGTGCAGATCAATATGCTGGTAATTTCAGCAAAATCAACAAACGTACACACTTGGACACATGCACACAACACAGTCAATTCTTTTTCCACCACTCATCTTAACTGCTGCAGCACTTTACAACATGTGATCCTACCCTAAGCACAGGATAAAGACTTACTGCTGGCATCAACAGGTGTGATTACACAAGGCTTACTAATGTATGTGTTCTCCTAAGCCAGTGATTCTCAATCTTTTTTGAACAAACGCCCCCTTGAACTCATCATAAGCACCGTAACGCCCCCTTGACTTCATCATAAGCCTGCCAAGGCCCCATTTAGTATTGAAAAATAAAGTAGACCAATTAATGCGTCCCAATGGTAACTAAGCCCCGCCCCCACTCAGCTGTATCCTACTCAATGCCCCCCTAGGGCTCCCCAACGACCCCGAGGGGGGCTGTAGCGTCCCTGTTGAGAAACACTATCCTAAGCCTACCCAAGCAACTGCAGTCGTAGGAGTCAGTATTTATCACATAGTAACAACAATTATCACAAGTAGAAGTGTGATACTGCCGTGCATTATACAAGAGAGTTGCTGACTAGCATGCATTATGCTATCATTATGCAAAACTTCACAGCATTTCTCAGGAAAAAAAAAAACGTTTGCAGGGAATAATAAAAATGCCTTACGGTCTGAGACGTAGGTCTCTAGGGTGGTCTTGAGGAACTCCAGGACCTCGTCTGCTTGCTCGTCTGTTGTGTTTTTAGAGCCTTCATCATCATCATCCTCGTCTTTCTCATCTCCATCGTCTGTTTTGTCCTCATCATCTTCCTCCATGTCGTTCTTGTGCTGGTAAAATGGAATAGAATAGAATATATTTATTTTCATTATACAAGTACAAAAATAGTTAAAGCTTCACAATAAACTGCACACATAAATAAACAAACATGCGCAATAAAACCAATATGACTACTGGTTACGATACATAAACTATATAATACGCAAAGGTACATAGGCACATATAATAAAGTGACAAAATTAAGTGACAAGCAGCATCAAGAGAGCGAGGTCCATATTCTTCAGTAGGGAACAGACCTCCATCTAGCTAGCTTGGATCAACACCAAATTTGAATCAGTTTGAGCCATTGTGCAGATCAATATGCTGGCAATTTCAGGGCAATGCGTGTATGGGTTTAGCGTGCAATTTGGTAGTGGCATTAACAAACTCCTATTTCCAGTATGTTGTAGGTATCTATGAAAAACAGATGAACTAACTTGATAGGTGAAGTCCACAGCGGAGGCAGAGGGTGCCAGACCCAGGCTCCTCAGCTTCTCCTTGCGACGTTTCTTCTTCAGCTTCCTCTTCTTGTTTTTGCTGAGTCGCTCCGACTCTGTGCCCACCTCGAGTTTGGGACCGACCTCTGACCCCGTGTTGGCCTCGTTGCCCTCTGCTGACCTGTCGTTGGCCAAGGCGGCGGAGTCCTTCGTCTTGCCCTTCTTCTTCCTTCTCCTCCGCTTCCTCTGAGGTTCATCATCATCATCTTCGTCTTCCTCATCCACATCTGCGTAAACATCCCGAGACAGACAGACCAATTCCATCAGCATAAACTCTCAGTCAATACCACAGTCGATCATAAACCTCTTCGTAGACTGTTGACTATTGAGTGCGGCATAAGCGATTTATTGAAAAATATTAAACTTGGCATCTGGGTTTCTGCGGGCCGGTGACAGACTGCAGGAAGGCGATCAATGTTTTGATTTAGGGGCAGGTATGTGAATGTGTGTGTGCCCACAGGAGACTCGAAGCTGTTTATATACTGTAGTAGTTCTTTCACTGACTTTCACATGCAGGTGAGAGACCAGTTAACAACATGAACCCAAAAAATTAAAGCAATCCCATGGAAAGTGGACGTGCATACTGTAAATGAAGAGCTCTATTCCAAAACGCTATATAAACCATTTTTGACTTTTTAGATGCGTCCCAGCATCTCTATAAGAGGGTCTGTCTGTCCGTCCGTCCGTCCGTCTGAAACGCATTCCTTCAATGTCCGTCTGAAACGCATTCCTTCAATTGTTCCTACTGTGGCCACAAGGCGGCAGAGTTGCCATTTTGGACCGGAGCGAATGCGTGCAAGCCAGAACGTATTACCAAACAGGCAAGACGGCTGATAGCGTGAGACAACTGAGGGGGGCATTCAATTTTCGCCATTGTTTTGCGTTTGGACAATGGGAGGCAACTTTATTTTGGTTCGTCAGAAACTCGCGGAAATGAACGATTTAGAAGTTGGCAGGCAGTTTTTGACACAGATGTTTGTGCTCGGATAGAGAGGCGTTTGCATTGCATAACGCTCCACGGCATGGAACCGTAATTAGTTGACAGGCGACCCGCAGCGCATACAGCTCTTCCTCTAAACGTCGACCTGTAACATTTGGTTATAGCTTTTCTCCTTTCAAAACATTCACATTTTCATTTGTGCGTGGATAGAGGGGCGTTTGCATTGCATAACGCTCCACGACATGGAACTGTAATTAGTTGACAGGCGACCCGCAGCGCAGCTCTTCCTCTAAACGTGGACCTGTAACATTTGGTTAGCTTTTTTTCTTTCATAACATTCACATTTTCCTCCGCTTTTCTCCAGTCCACAAACTCGGGTTCAGAGGTCTGTGTGTAGCCTACGAGCCTCCTTTTTAATATTCCCAGAGTTTACTTCTGCCTTTTCAGTACCCTAGTCAGTTTGCGCTGCGCACTGGAGCATGGTGCTCGAACTACAAGTAGACAGCTGGGCCATTTGACATACGGTGTCCTACTCGTAGCCTACAGGGAGGTTCTTTCGTTGGCGGGCTCGTACCCCACAGGTGCTTTTCGCTGCGCTCAGAGAGAGCACAGGACAGAACGCGTCTTTCGTAATTGCTTTGTAGTCGTGTGAATTTGGTAAACTCTGGCACGGGAGCTCACTGCTTTGTGCCTTGACGGTGAAGCTGGTTTTGAAAAATAAGCGCATAATTCACCTAAGGGATGAACCCATAAGCGCATGATTCACCCAAACGATTTTATTTATTTATTATTTGTCGGGGTTTAAATTCTTTCCCACATGCACATGATGCTGAAATGGCGTGATACTAAAGGTTGATACTAATAAATGTCTGGTCATTTGTAATGTAGCCTACTTCATCTATTTGAAATCATATGGTTCTTTTCCAAATCCAAGAATGATAAGCTTATTATAGCCTAAACTGCAAAAAATAAAGCCATGTCTTGCCATTTTGCTGCCTGCCACATTATTTGGAGTGTCCATGATGACCAATAAACAAAAAGTACATCCTCAGGGGGGCGTTGACAGGTTAGGAGGAGGCCAGGGGGGTGTTTGGGGGGGGGGGAAATTGCATTGTTGGAACTGGCATAGAGGGACGCATCTGTTGTCCGCCTGTCGGCCTTTTTGCATTTTAATATTGGAATTGACTGTTAAGATGTCCTATCATCTATGTGTGAATTCTTGCCATTCAAATATTTTGGGAACATACTTTAAAACCTCTAAACAAACGCATTTTGCAATGCATTTCAATGGAATGCCCAATACAAAAATTACAATTTCCCAACATTCTATAAAATGGATATATCTCATTTTGGAAAAGAGCTCTTCAAGTGCACTATACAAAGAGCCACCAGACAGTGTCCTATCTTGCTCTACCAGACAGACAGACAGACAGACAGACAGACAGACAGACAGACAGACAGACAGACAGACAGACAGACAGACAGACAGACAGACAGACAGACTCACTCTCTCTTATACACGCACAGATGCAAGCACACACAAAATCTGTCAAAGAAGCTGGGTGCCATATGTGTAGACTTGTGCTGAGTGACTTACTGATGTATCCAACAGAAAATTCCCACTGTTATTTATTAATTTCCTTACTGTCAAAAGATATGGAAATCAGTAGAAAAGCCAGGTAATGATTATTCAGGTTATTACCATAAAACTAATTATAATGACCTGCGAAGAGGAAACGATTTTGCAGGCGGGGGAGAGACAGGAAGGATAAGAGGGTGGTATTGGAACTCGGGAGTGGTAGCTCGATAATGCACACTTATGGAGAATACCTCAGAGGTTCAGCAAGGTCCACAGCTATCGACAGGAAACCTTGCAGACCACTGTGTCTTGCAAATGTTGGGAATTACTGTACCAGTCCACCAATGATCCATCACTGTGAAGGTTACTTCCTGTATTTGTAGCATTATACTTCTTATCACCCTGCTGCAGGTACACATTGTGTGGAAAATGGAGCTAAATATACACTTAGAAGTCTATGAAAATATGCATTAACTGTCGAAGACATTTTTGTGACTAAGCTTTAATCACTACAGCCAAGAAATCTTAAGTTGTACAACTGACTTTTCATCTTCTACCACATGTACACCGCAATAGTCAGGTAAAGTGAACGTTCAGTTCAACACCTGTGCCCCTTATTACTCAATTACTGCCGGTTATTACTTAGAATCACTAGTCAGGACTTGCCCTAGAAGAAAACCTCCGCAGTCAATGAAAAAAAATCTCCTCATCTGTGGAATACGGTTGATGGGCTTGGACTTTTTCATGGCTCTGATAGATAATAGACTATAAAATTTGAAGAGCCTGATGGATCAGAAAGCACTAGTCCCGTTTGACTGGTCTTGTTTATGACCCCCTCAAAGACATCTTGTTTGTCCCCCCATTTACACAGATGGGGCAATGAACAGCAGAGGCACTTTGAACACCCAAAAGTACTTGCCAGACTTGCAGCAGTGCATGTCTTTCAGTCATCACCACCCAACTTATTTCGGGTGTTAAAATGCACTGCTACAAAACGGCCCACTTTGTCATATTTTGACATTTCTGAGATGGACAGTGACAGTCTCCACACTCAATCACATTCACAAAGGACCTATCCACAGATTGTACAGGTGAGGTGATGTGCTGCAGAGTGAAAAGAATATAGGCGTCATTGTCTTTTGATTACAGCAGGGAAGTAACAGATTTCCCTGTCAAATATTTATGAAATTCCTTCACATGAATGGAGGTCAATCATCCACACTCCTCTCAAGTCAGGCTGCATTATATTGAACTTGCTGACTGAGCAATCTTTTTTGCCTTTATTATGACAGGAGACTTGAAGGATAGGAAATGATGTGGAGAGAAGGAGAGGATAGGGTTGGGAAATTATCCAGGCCGGACTGAAACCTGGGTCCCCACTGGCATGCAAGCCCATTTATGGACTTGTGCCACAGTCCATAAATTAGTCCTGAATGAGTGATCTTACTGATATACAGACAAGCATTATTCTTTTTCAGGTGTGAAGAGAAGGATAATCATGATCTTCGTGACATTCTCCTCAACTGGCGTCACTGTCAAAATCTTTTCACCCTATCCCTAAGACCGGCTCTTAACTTCAGGAGGAGCTGTTCCAGCTTAAACATTTTCACATACGGGTCATTTCACGTGAAATCAGACACTTTGGGACCCGACCGACCCGGATTTCAATCATACTTGGTGTGCCTTTCTAGTAGCAAGGTAGCACCCCAGAACTGCATTGGTTTGAATCTGACACTAATATTAAGGGAGAAACAGACTAGGAAAGGTTCACATGTGAGGGTAGGACACTATACATTCAGCCTTGAATATATCAGTCAGTGTTAGTCACAAAAAGATACCTGTGGTGTTATTTGAAAGCTCTTTTCTGGCTCTACATATTACACAATCAGCTTGGAATACAACAACTCTCAGAATATGAATTATGATAAATTGAAAAATTAAAAATTGAATATCTAAAAAAACTATATTTTAAAATGGCCAGTTCCTTGTCCAAACGTAGCCGGCAATGTCATTAGCAACACCTCAAATGCTGGTGTTCGGTTCTTTATTCATTTCAGAGAGAATTTGACTCACAAATATGGCATCATACAGACCACTTACTAATAATATGGTAATACCATAGTAGCATCACATGACAAAACAAAAACAAAACAAAAATGGTCAGTTTCCATGGTCCCAGGTTTCAGAAACTAAGGCAGATGTCCATTTATACACACCAAATGATGATATGTGAATGTTTGAACATTCCTTCTCTGTGTACCTGTGTCATCTTCCCTTTACCATACTTTAAAGAGATAATCAATGGCTACACTCTCATGTTGTACTCTACCAGTGCATCTGAAGCAGCAGCTGTGTCTTTTGTAGATAATGTATAAGTACGTCCCGTTGCAGTTACAGGTTCCACTACCAGAAGCACATCCTGATGATCCATGACAAGTCTATCTGGTCTGAAGGGAAACGTGAAGGATGGAGATGGTCCATGAGGATGCAGGAAGTTCAGTTTCACCTCTCCAGTGCTCGGCGTACATTCCTCAACACATGCTAGCCACCAGTTGCCATCATATACAGCTACAACATACCCTTTGATGCTTGAAAATGTAACACATTCCTTTACTGAGCTCACTCTTTCAACTCTGCCTTCTCTGAATGCTGAAAATGGCCTAACTTCCACTGTGTCCATTGACAATGGGCAGAAGCTGTGTAGTTTTTGAGTACCTGGAATAGTTCTTGCAGATTCCAACCTTTTCAACAGGTTCTCAGCTTCATGATGGTACATCTCTGTTGTGGCAAACTGGTAATGGATGTTCTTGAGAGAGATGCACCATCATGAAGCTGAGAACCTGTTGAAGAGGTTTGAATCTGCAAGAACTATTCCAGGTACTCAAAAACTACACAGCTTTTTCCCATTGTCAATGGACATTAGGCCATTTTCCGCATTCAGAGAAGGAGTTGAAAGAGTGAGCTCAGCATCAAAGGGTATGTTGTAGCTGTATATGATGGCAACTGGTGGCTAGCATGTGTTGAGGAATGTATGCTGAGCACTGGAGAGGTGAAACTGAACTTCCTGCATCCTCATGGACCATCTCCATCCTTCACGTTTCCCTTCAGACCAGATAGACTTGTCATGGATCATCAGGATGTGCTTCTGGTAGTGGAACCTAACTGCAACGGGACGTACTTATACATTATCTACAAAAGACACAGCTGCTGCTTCAAATGCACTGGTAGAGTACAAAATGAGAGTGTAGCCATTGATTATCTCTTTAAAGTACGGTAAAGGGAAGATGACACAGGTACACAGAGAAGGAATGTTCAAACATTCACATATCATCATTTGGTGTGTATAAATGGACATCTGCCTTAGTTTCTGAAACCTGGGACCATGGAAACTGACCATTTTTGTTTTGTTTTTGTTTTGTCATGTGATGCTACTATGGTATTACCATATTATTAGTAAGTGGTCTGTATGATGCCATATTTGTGAGTCAAATTCTCTCTGAAATGAATAAAGAACCGAACACCAGCATTTGAGGTGTTGCTAATGACATTGCCGGCTACGTTTGGACAAGGAACTGGCCATTTTAAAATATAGTTTTTTTAGATATTCAATTTTTAATTTTTCAATTTATCATAATTCATATTCTGAGAGTTGTTGTATTCCAAGCTGATTGTGTAATATGTAGAGCCAGAAAAGAGCTTTCAAACAATACCACAGGCATCTTTTTGTGACTAACACTGACTGATATATTCAAGGCTGAATGTATAGTGTCCTACCCTGAAATGTGAACCTTTCCTAGTCTGTTTCTCCCTTAATATTAGTGTCAGATTCAAACCAATGCAGTTCTGGGGTGCTACCTTGCTACTAAAAAGGCACACCAAGTATGATTGAAATCCGGATCGGTCGGGTCCCAAAGCGTCTGATTTCGCGTGAAATTACCCATACAGTAAATTAACCTTATCTCAATTCTCACTGACACCGCTTACTTTCCACATTCATTCATTCAGTAGATTCAATAGAACGTGGATAAAGAACTACTTATTTCTTTTCTCCCAGCATGTTGTCATCTGCTCAGTACCTCATACAGTAAGCTTTACAGAGATAAAAAGAAACTCCAGAGCTTACATTAAACAGCACTATTCTAATGTCACCAAAAATACTCTCCACTGCTACATGGTCTTTCTTTCTGCAGGTTTCAGCTTATAATAACTTCTATGCTCAGCAACAAAATAGTTACTGATGATGAGAAACAAAAAGGTTAATGCATCCAGGTTCTTAACTTTTTTTAAAGTGGTGTGGCGTGAAAAGGGCATTTAGATTCTTAGCTTGTCATGTGCTCGGGAGACCGGAGTTTCATTTGATAGATGAAAAGGAAGAACAAAAACTGTGCTTAGTTGGCCATGGCTGTGGTCCAAACGGCTAAGGCACTGTACTGTTAGGTCGGGAACCCAGGTTCGATTGCCCAAGGTCAATTCCCGATCCTCCTCCGTCTCTCTCTCTCCTGACCATTTACTGTCGTCTCATCACGGTTTCCATCAAATAAAGACATTAAAAAGCCCTTGCCTAGCGAGCTAGCTAAAAAAGCCCTTCTCCACGTGTGTTGCCTGAACCACCTCTTATAAGCCTGTAACTTACATCATACTATTGCTTTATTTGTTAGCAACCCTCATTGCTACACAATATTAAATTCCATCCCACTGATAGGACAAGGCATACAGTACAGAGACATTGGTTGGTAACATCTGCTTAGATGTGTGTGTTTATACACAGGTACTTCAGCACATACAGTTCTCTCAAAGACACACATTTTACACTTAAACCTTTGGAGTATCCTGGAAATGTAATATTTATGGTGACTTCAGGGTCTCAGAGGCCGATTAAATATTTAATGTGGCAGAACATTTGCACTGACGATGCGTAGCTGTCATTGGTGTTAACAGTACAGCTACACCATGCCATGTGATCTTTAGGTTATTGGCCTGTATTGCAGAGGCCTACTGTACAGAGGTCAATAGGATACCCGCCAATGTGACGGAGGTCATCTTGCACCTGTTCATCCCCCTCGGGGATTGAACCTGCGACCTCGTCAACTACAACGGTCCGGCAATGGGAGACACAGTACGATACCGCTGGACCAAGAGACCAGTCTCCCAGTCCAACGGCATCGACACTGTATGAGGCTTTGGGAGGGAGGTTTACCAACGTTCCACGCCCACTCTGTTAGTTAGCCTCCGTTACACCAACATTTGAGTAGCAAAATCCGGGATATTTTTGTGATGGTGGTGAACAACACTGACACTAAGAGGATCAGAAATTACGGGAGAATAACATAGGCTGTATTAGGAGACCGCTGGGAGTAGTCTGGGAGAGGGGTCTAATATACAGGAGGAGAAATCCAGGAAACATGGCAGTGTTGGCAGCTACTGTGGCCCATACAGAAGTAAGCTGAATAGACCATTCCAATACTAAACTGAAAGACAGATATATAGGACCTGGAAATAAAATGCTAACTTAATCATTTTATACACTTTCACTGTCTCAGAGTTGACTTCAAAATCTTTCAATTGCAAATGAACGAAAGGTCTTGGCCTCTACATACAGCTGTACGGAGTGGTGGGCGAGTAGACCTCTACTGTATATAGATGTCTATGGATTGCTTACTCTCTCCATCGCTCCATTTGCTTGTGGTCTCTGGCGCCTCATCAACAACAGGCAATTCATCAGCTTTGTATCCGTCTGGAGGTGGGAGGACAGTGTACAGCTTCCTACATGCAGGTGCAGGCATTCCCCCATCACCTGATGAAACATACCGTAAAAGAGTTCATTAAATCCATTGGAGCTGATGCAGATGAACCATAAAGCTGCAGCAGATACATAAAAATAATCAGTATGATGGTTAAACCTATTTTTAGTACAGTATCAGTTGTGTGTGCTAAAAGGTATAGCATCTCTGATCTCTCCCTGATGGACATCTTACCATTGGGTTTGAGGGGTTTGGTACCCTTTCCAGGGGCACACGTTTTACTAGCAGCAGAGTCGACTTCAGTAGAAGGAGGTAGGGTAGTTTCCTTAGTTTTTAGAGGCACTGGATATAGTTTTTGAAGAACTTTTGAACGAAAAACTGTAGAGATGGAGACAGGGGGCATACATTGTGTGGGCGTCACATACTCGTTCTTCATAAATGCAGCATCACTAGAATAGATAGGCATACAGCGTACAGTTCAGGTAAACAAATGTTTCACTGAAAACGTCATATTCTGCCAGTCAAATGAGCAATCATTGTGCATAAGCCAAGGGCTTCATTGCAATATTAACACGATATGTTGTCAAGTCTTACCCTCTTTTTTAATAGACATGTTAGCTCAATGAGTTCGTTTCTTCCACAGACGCTTGAACTTGAATATCTTTGTTTTATCCTCCACAAGTATTACATTATTACACATTCAACTTCACTACACATTTCTTTGCTGTCTGTCAGCGTGCCAATTTAGCCAACTAGCCAAGTTTAGCTCCTTCATCGTTGTACATTGTTTCTGCTGCGGTTTCGGTCAACAATTTCTGTAAGCCGTGCTGTAAAAGCACTCGCTTGAAAGTATTCCTTAAAAACCATCCATTCATCTTTAGATAACACCATGAAATAATAAACAGAAGAGAGCACGTTCTCTCACTGGTCCATTCACACGGTTTATTATGACCTTCTCAAGATGGCGTCTGGGTGATTCAGAATCCACTTTCGCCTTCGTTGACATGCGCAGATACAGCCAGCTGTGAAGAAGACGAGTTTGACAGCAGCGCATGAAAACCGCGACGGGAATATCAAATAGGTGGGAGCAGTTCAGCCTCAGCACCACCGCACATCAATTTTAATACGGCACACTCTCAAAACTTCCCCGGTGCACACACAATGTAACAGCAGCCTGGGATATTGGAATAACGTAGAATGTCAGCGCTGAGAAAGGTAACTGTCTTTTATTGAACATGCAATTTATGCTGTTGTAGACCTGGGAAAAGTCTGTAGACGATTCAGCATTCTTGTGTCTGTTCTCCACTGCTCTCAGGAGAGGTTGTTTTTCTTATTATTAGCCTGTGACTCGGGAGATATTTTCTTGTGCATGTTTGTGACAATTTGCCATTACCATGGAATTTGGGCAAAGTTGGAAATGCTCTCAAAACACATGCCTTATGACAAATGAGTTTACATAAACTTTTTTGACTATTTTTATATGGCAGTTAGCAATGGCATGTTCTTAGCATTGTTCATTAGCCAGAGAATTCTTAATTTCTCAGTCTCTGAGTGGATTTTTGAACTATTGCTGCCTAAATTAAATTCCAGAAGACAATTTGTGCAGATGTCAGTTGCCTGTCATGTTGTTGGGCCTTGGACAAATGTCTTTGTCTTTCACATGCTGAAGAATAAAGATACAGTCTACACTACAGCCAGCCCACCATGAGGTATTTGCACGTTTTTGTGTGGCTCAACTAAATTTCATCTGGCAGCAAACTTATTTCAGACAGAAGAAAAAAATCTGGCCAATGTATAAGCAGGAGCAGAAAAGAGAATTAATGAGAATGCATTTGGTTTTGAGAGGAAGTTTCTTGTAGGTGCAATGTGTCAAAAGTTCACTAGTTATTGACCCTTATTCAGGACAGTCATTGGTAAGCGGTTAGGGCATCAGACTTGTAGCCCAAAGGTTGCCGGTTCGACCCGACCTGCCAGGTTGGTGGGGGGAGTAATTAACCGATGCTCTCCCCCATCCTCCTCCATGACTGATGTACCCTGAGCATGGTACCGTCCCACCGCACTGCTCCCTTGGGGCGCCATTGAGGGCTGCTCCCTTGCACGGGAGAGGCATAAATGCATTTTCGTTTTGTGCAGTGTTCACTTGTGTGCTGTGGAGTGCTGTGTCACAATGACAATGGGAGTTGGAGTTTTCCAATGGGGCTTTCACTTCACTTCACTTTATTCCAATGCTTTTTTTTTCTGAACCATGATGTGGTGGTGGTGATGCCTATCAGTGATTCTGTAGCCGTAGCAGTAGTTTCCCACATTTTTTAGTCTTGCGTAGCCCCTAAGCCTGTTTCTCATGCCATGAGTATGCCCTCAGTCATGCCCTGTATCTATTCGACAATGCACTTGAACATTTTTCCACGTACCCCCCTGTGTGTGCCCGAGTACCCCTGGTGTACCCCTAGTGGTTCGCATACCCCTGATTGGGAACCACTGAGCCCACAGCATCTTGCTGCAGGAGGGGGGGAGAGGTGAGTGAGGAGAGTGCATGGCGCCACAGCAGTGTGAGAGAAGAGAAGAGAAGAGAAGAGAAGGGAAGGGAAGAGAAGTGAAGCCCCCCCCGCTGGTGCCAAGGAAGCCTATGTAAACATGTTACATAATGTCTGCGCGCTGACTGAGCAGTCCATAATGAAGTTATACTGGACAAGGAGTCATCCTCCTTTGACAGCCGCCAGCATAGCCATGCTGTGGGCCTATACGCTGCTGAGTGAATGGCTAGAAGTAACCTTTATGCCCCTGTATGTTGTATATGCCACGCTGTATTGAAGAATCAACGACTGTGGTCTGAGGGAGTCTTGGTGTCAGTGTGTGAGTTATACATGGGGTAGATTCCACATCAGTTTCTCAAATTTCATATTAGGCACATAAGCAGGTGGTACGACTATTGAAGTGTGCTTTGAAGATTGTGCCCTTTGAGTCAAAGGTGATTGGTTATAACAGACTAATGCACAGTACATTTTGTAGTGTTGATTCAGCATTTATAGTTGATTTCCCATTTTCTAGTGTATCTTGGTCCCACAGTAGTCTTTAAATGGTGAATTAATTCTCACATTAACACTACATTTTTCACTGTGTACAAGGGCAGAGTCTGATGTCGTTGGAAGCCTATGATTTAGAGAAATCATTTTGTGAGATGTAGTTATCAGTTTGGGTGAATGATAGCCGAGTGATAGCTTTGGCATCGCCAAAGGAGATTCTCATGGTGCCATCTTGTTCCAACAAGCGATTTCACACTGCAGTAACTAAAACTGGCATTTTATCCCATTGATGTTCATGTCAGGTGTCTATTGATGAACTGTGAAGAGGCACAAGCTTAGAGACGGGATTGTCCCAGTTTCCCCCTCAACGTTTCAATGAAAAATATGGTGGCGTCTCTTAATAATACAATGAAGGAGCCTGTGGTATTTTTAGCTTGTCACTGGAAAATGTGTACGAGTGTGTGCGCATGTGTGTTTGTGTGTGTGAGGCATACCAATCAGCAACAGCATGCACATGAATCAGCATGTGTGTGTGTGTATGTGCGCCTGTGTGTGCGTGTGTGTTTGTGTTTTTATGTGAGACACTTTGCTCATGTCATGTGCATGCATTTGTGTGCAAGTGTGCATGAGGGATGCAGGCAGGGAACAATATGCAATATGCGACTCCATTGAAGAGAATTGTCAGTCAGCGTGTCTGCGTTGCTGGGAAGCTGGGGAGTTGCTGCCTACCTGCCTGCCAGCCAGTCTGCAGCTGGTTGCCTCGCCTGCCTGCTTGGCTGCTGCTGGTTGCCTGCCTGCCTGCCTGCTTGTCTGGGTTTGGCTGCATGCTTGCAGCAGGGACATGGAAACTGCATTTCAGCCACGTGGAGGAACACACGCTGGTGTCAGAAGTGTCTCTCATTCATTATGAAAGCATGTAAAAGGGTCCCCAGTGGAACGGTGGCACAGAGGGGAGCGGTGCGGAATTGGAAGATGTGAAAGCCATGCTTGGAGAGAGAACAGAGAGAGAGAGAGAGAGAGAGAGAGAGAGAGAGAGAGAGAGAGAGAGAGAGAGAGAGTGAGAGAGAGAAGCACAGTGGCAAATACTGCTGCCATTGCAGGATTTGTGCGACTCTTGTGTGGAAACGCATCTCCTGCGTGAATTGTTCTGAATTAAATCTTGAGCAGGCAAAGAGAATGTAATGAGTCTGCATTGGTGTTTATGAGAGGGAACGGTATTGTGGATTTTTTTTTATTCAGCATGCCAGACTTTTGACAGCTGAAAATGGTGTTGAAATAGGATAACAGGAGTTCAGGGGGTAAACTGTGTTTGCTCTAAGGTTTTTAGAATGATGGTTTGATAGGTTTCTGTTCCCAATAAGACTGTTGATTAAGTCCCAATTAGATGAGGTACTTAGGGAGACATGGGCACTTTTTCTTATGCTGTTTCTCTCCCCACCCTCAGCAGGCAATAGCTGTGTTTCCGGTGAAAAGAACCCAATTAAAGTTTGGCGCTTGACTGCCAAGGAGGGAAAAAAATAAAAAATAAAATAAAGAGCATTTTCTCATCTTTTCTGGATGAGTGCTCCTGGGAATTAGAGGCTTCTGTAGATGTTTGAGAAATTGCTATTTAAAAAGCTGTGAGACCTCCACACGATTGCAGGCAGGCATCTTTCTCAGTGGATGTCCGTCTGTCCTTCTATGAACTAGACTGCAGTGTCCTCACTCTGATGAGCTGGATTCTCCAGACAATTCCCATGGTGAAATTGTTTTGCAAAGATTATGAAATCACAGAAAAAAGTGTGCATAGCTTAAGACAGGTTTTTAAAACATTGGTCAGTGTTGTGCCTTGCCCTTGGACCCAGGTGCAATTGTTCCACCACTGGTCTGCATGGGTGAATCAGTGCTTCCTTTGCTGTGTGAAGAAGATGTGCATGTTTATTAAAATAGGCCTACATGTGTATCTTTCTCTTGCATTCATCTGATATTGAGTTAATATTATTCACCTGCTGGCTAAATTGGCCGTCCTTTCAGATGTGCGAGAGCTCTCTGAATATGTTATTATATCCCATGGTAATTACATAAAAGTTTTTTCCCCCGTTTTCCATTTCATTTCACCCATTAAAAAAACCCACACAATTCTAACCTGATTTATCATTGTGTCCGAGAGGTCAAATTAGCTTAACACTGTCTGATTATCCTCATTCCATTCCCTGCGCTGCCCATCCAAGAGTAAGTTAGACTGTATTTCATCTTCTCATTCACATTACGAGAATGGCATGCTAAATAACGGCAAGACCTGGGCGCGGGGCGTTGAGCCTTTTGACTGTGCATGTGTGCACGTTCCACTTATAATGACCCTCTTAATTCACTCGCACGTTTCTAATTGATCTCTTTGCTCGGCGAAACAGCAGTGTGCGCAGCTCATTAATTGGCCCAGCTACCTTTGTTTAAGTTCACCCAAGCTGCTGGCTATGTGGAAGGAGTAGACTTGGTCACGGCTGCCAATTGTTCCCGCTGTAGCTGGACAATATGCCCTCTCATGCTCTGCTGCAGGGCTGGAGATGTTTGACGGCAACTCCCCATCCCACTCCCCAGATATTCTCCTCTCTCTCTCTCTCTCTCTCTCTCTCTCTCTCTCTCTCTCTCTCTCTCTCTCTCTCTCTCTCTCTCTGCATCACAATTGATGAAGCAGAACCTGAATGTGACAGGGCGGTTTCTGAGTGCCAGTGGAGTGAGGCAGGGAGAGAGAGAGAGAGAGAGAGAGAGAGAGAGAGAGAGAGAGAGAGAGAGAGAGAGAGAGAGAGAGAGAGAGAGAGAATGAGAAAAAGAGGCAGATCACTAAAGGGAGACAGAGAACAAGACAGAGATGGAGGGGCAGACTAAACTACACAAAGAAGGAAAAAGTGAGCGAGAAACAGAAAGAGAGAACATCTCTAGAAAGAGGAGGGGTAGTAAGAAAGAGAGGGAGAGACAGAGCGACAGACAGACAAACAGACACACAGACAGACAGACAGACAGACAGACAGACAGACAGACAGACAGACAGACAGACAGACAAAGGGGTTCAAACATCCATTCATACATCACCGCTTCCTCTTACCAATCGGAAGTGAGCAGCACTGTAGCGTGTAGTCGTGTTGAAATAAAGCAGAGGAGCTCCTAAAGTAGTATGGGGTCTATTAGGCCACCACTAATGGCAGCCTCTCATTAGACCTGCTGTGTGCCGCGCTCCTTCACCACTAATCTGAAAGTATTCGATAGCTAATGTAAAGGCATTATGACTGCCGTGCGCTTCACCACTAATGTGAAAAATCATCAGTAAACTTTTCAGTGTCATATCAAAACAAAGAGTGTAGAAAACCAATGAGAGAGAGAGTAGAACCAATAGTAAAAGTGTTGCATTGGACTAGGGGTCGACCGATACAGGTTTTTTAATGACCGATGCGATACAGATTTTTTTTCATCACCCTTGACCGATACCCGATATCCGATACCCGATATTTGGGGCCGATATGGGTAAAAAAAAAAGTTAAAAAATGACACATTTTCCAGGTCTCAAGTTAAAAATAAACATTCCTTTAACATTATCAAATTGAGGTAGAACTTGTAACATTTAAACACCCACTCTAACAATCAAGTAATGTCTAACAATCAAGTAATAAAAAAATTAAGTGTCTTGGTGCTTTAAAAAAAAACCCTGAATGACATAAAATAATAAATATTGCGTATCGGCCAAAATCACAGGCGTATCGGCCGATACCGATACACTTAAAATATGCAAATATCGGCCCGATACCGATACCGATATAAATATCGGTCTATCCATACATTGGACTGTAGGGTTGGATCAACTGCAAACTTTACTGTGTGCATCTGAAGGCATTATGGCTGTGGTCCACCACTGTTGTGCATAATGGATGAACCTAATATCATACTGTATTGGTAAGGAACAGATCACAACGTCTTGTAGATATAGCCTAGTTAGTTACAAATCTACGGACACAGAATTGTTTGGGATTTTTTATTTTAGAATTTAACTATGGATGTCATGGATGTCACATGATCTTTCTGGGTGTTAACACCCCCAGAGTATTAAATTACCAATAATTTGCCATTAGAAATTAAGATACGTAAATGGCTCACAAGATCTCTTAAATATTCATGGTTGACAAATAACATCCACTATGGTGCCCAAGAGCTGAAACCAGATACCAGAGGATCCTTTGTTGTAGTTGCATTGTTGACAAACTGAAAGCGTTTTAGGGATTTGGGGGTGTGCAATTTCCTCATGAGGAAATGCGATCCTAAAATAGAGGGCTTACCACATTAGGATATTTTGGAATAAATCATTTATTCAGTGCAATTGGTTCCAATATCGGGATCTTGGCAAAGTCGAGACAGGTGTACAAATGAAAGTGACTGGCTTTTTCATGGGCTTTGTGGCTTTATTTTGATTTTATCTCTTAATTGTCTATGTCTGCCCATTGAAGACTTAATCTTATAAAATCGCGATCTTTTCTGTGAACCTTTGTCTGCCATTACATCAAAGTTATGCAATGTGGGCTTGACATTTTAGGAAATCACTAAAAGCGCATTTTGTGAACTGAACAGCACAAGTGAGGTCATTCAAAATTAAATATGGAGACTTTGCATCTTGCAAATGCAATTTACATCTTTTCCAGCTGACATAACTCCCCTACCACTTTATTTTTTTTCACAATTTTCATATCACTTTCATTCCGTTGTCTCCATTTCTCTTTCTATTTCTCTCACTCTCTCTGTTACTCCTGAATCTTCATATTATGCACTGCTCCAGCAGGGACCTATGGGCCACATGTGCCAATAGTGCCCCTCTTTCTACCCCACTGAGACATGCCTGTCAGCATTGGGTCCCCTGCATTGCCCTCGTGAGATTATCCTGGCACGAGTTCCTGTGCAAAATGGTCTGACCTCTCCTCAACCTGCGCTCACTTCTCTGCCACCTACAGAGTTAAATTCAGTACCTATAGCGTTGATCATACTCTCCAAGTGTTAAATGAACACTGTGAATGTGACTATGCAGCACTGACAGTTTTGTCAGGGGGGTTTGGGTGTCCCAGCTGACTCCCTGAACGACTTCCATTCCATCATCAGAGCAGAGAGCGGAGTAAATTTTCCATAAAGCGTGACAAATTTGGAAGAGGTTGACAACGCCTGAAAGATTTGTTCAGCACGCTCTCTCTTGCTGATGGAGCAAGGTTGAAGTGTAGGGTCTGTTTTAGGCAGCGAGCTATGAATAGATTAGGAGTGGAGAGAGAACAGTTGCTTTCGCGATATGCACAAGTGGCAGAGGGGCTCATCTGCTAAACTCTGAAGCGAAATGAAGTTATGCTTTCCAGCTCACTCCCCCTCTTCACGGGGCACTTGGCTCTCTGCCTGTTTAATTAAACTTTTACGTTTCTCTGTTCGTCTCTAAGTCCCACTTTGCCAAGCGTCCCAAGGAGGACATTGCCTTGATGTTGTTGCACATCAGTTACACGTGTGAACGTGAAAGGCAGTCCGAGTGGTTATTGTGAGGACATGCAACATTAAAACGCATGGGATGAAATGTATTGGCATATAACCTAGCATCATTGTGCACTGTCAGGTGGGGGTGTGCAAAAAAATCGTCAATGCAATGCATTGCGATACTTATTTTCGCGATATACGCCCTACCTGACCATGGTGGGTCTTGACTTGATAATTAAACTTTTGACTTTTGTGCATGGCCCATGCCTTAACCATCAACCAATGGTTGTCTGATTCATAGTATGGTGCTGGTTTTGTACACAGCATGTGATTTAAAAAAATACTACACCTAATAGGCTACCAGTGTTTTAAATGCTGCCAGAAAAGTGCCACTGAATGGTTTTAGTTGTTGTTACAGCCATTTTCTATGTTTTAAGTAAAATGTTTATTTCTGCAGATAGATTGTGTATTTGGACTTAATATTTTGCAGGATTTAAGTTTATTTAATAGCTCAGGAATTATTATTAGTATGGATATTTAGTGTTATACGAATTAATTTCAGTAATGTAGAAGTTAACCTAGATACTACATACTGTGATGCATTTTGATTGGCTGCTGATTTTATTATAAAACAGTTAGGACGCATGAAGATCATCAATAGAGAAGTCACAAACCCTAGGAGCATCACAGTCTTTTGACCGTCACATTTCAGTTAGTTATTTAGATAGGAGGAGTTAGGATTCATCTTTTGTTTTGTATGATTTTAAGTTACAGTAAAGAAAGACATCAAACTTAAGTTTTGGATTCCAGACTTTTGTTTCTGTTTTGTAAGGCCCGACCGATATATCGGCCCCACCGATATATCAGGCCGATATTTAGCATTTTTTGGATATCAGTATCGGCCATACTTTCAATAAATTTTCACCGATAAGTTTGTATAGCTTTCACAACAACTTTTGCAGCCGTTTCGTTCTGAATGCATCTTATATTCTGCTCTCCCCACTCTGAGTCCATGAGAGTTTGTTATCATAACTAAATATATGTGTATACGTATATAATAATAATTACTTATATTTCATTGCATTTAATTAATAATTTTATTATGAACAATATTTCTATTTATCGGTTGCACATATCGGTTATCGGCCTCCCATTTTCATAAATATCGGTATCGGTATCGGCCCTGAAAAAAACATATCGGTCGGGCCCTACTGTTTTGTGTCACGGCCGAAAGTACTCAGAGGTTCATGGCTAGTGAGTCACCTGCACTCACAGTTGTTCTTGCTGATTCCTGGCAAGCTTGCCTCATTGAAAGAGGAACTTCAGTTGTCACTCGCCAAGCTGAGCCTTTTTATGTTGCTCAAGTGGAAATGCTGTTAATTGAACGTGAAGTACTGTAATTCCTGTTAGCAAGCTTTACAACCCCCCAACTCCTCCACCCTCCTAGTTCTACCTCCTCACCAAAATAATAACCCCCCAGCACTTCCAGAAGCTGAGTCACTGAAGCATGTGTGGCTGTGCTCTGTCTTTCATGTCATCATCCAGCAGGGATGTCAGACAATCTGTAACACAAGGGCCTGATGGGCTTACCTCCTCTGTCATCTCTCTCTCTCTCTCTCTCTCTCTCTCTCTCTCTCTCTCTCTCTCTCTCTCTCTCTGTCTCTCTCTGGATCCGGGCCAGAAGAATTGACATCCGCATGATCCCATTCACTCAATGCTGATCTTTTTTTTTCATTTTTGGCTTAGAGAGAGAGAGAGAGAGAGAGAGAGAGAGAGAGAGAGAGAGAGAGAGAGAGAGAGAGAGAGAGAGAGAGCAGGCTTTGTAACTGCCAATTTTGTGAACTCGTGCATAATCAGGTTGCGTGTGTGTGTGTGTGTGTGTGTGTGTGTGTGTGTGTGTGTGTGTGTGTGTGTGTGTGTGTGTGTGTGTGTGTGTGTGTGTGTGCGTGTGTGTGTGTGTGTGATATACCACACCATTCATAACGACAAGTTCCTGCAATCAAAGAATTTACATGAGTTTGAGCCATTTCACTCCATTTCGCTTCCCCTCTCTTGCCTCTTGCATTCAGCTGTCGGTCAATATGATTGTCATATCACAACTCATTTGCGGACAAGTCTGAGTGATTCTGGCTAATAGTTGCTTCACACGCTGATGTCAATAACATGGCAGAAACTCTCTCTCTTTCTCTCTCTCTCTCTCCCTCTGTCTCTCTGTCCCCCCATCTCTCTGTCCCCCATCTCTCTCTCTCTCTCTCTCTCTCTCTCTCTCTCTGTCTCTCTCTCTCTCTCTCTCTCTCTCTCTCTCTCTCTCTCTCTCTCTCTCTCTCTGTCATGTGGAGAATATTATTTTCCTCTGTTGTGGGGGAATGTTTGCTTTGTATCCTCCACCACTCGCTGCAGGTGGAGTTGAAGGTCGCTCTTGCGTGAAATTGCACCCCGGCCCCCTTCTTCGCCTGCCCGTCAAAAAGCCCAGCTTCTGGGCACCCCAGATTCTGTCGGGGCTGCCTGCAGCAGGATTTGCATCATATTCACATTCGAATGTGTCTGGTCTTGTGTGTTTCTTGTGTGCCTGACCTGTGTGCAGAGGTGTGTGTGTGTGTGTGTGTGTGTGTGTGTGTGTGTGTGTGTGTGTGTGTGTGTGTGTGTGTGTGTGTGTGTGTGTGTGTGTGTGTGTGTGTGTGTGTGTGTGTGTGAGGGAGGGAGGGAGAGAGAGAGGGAGAAAGAGAGAGAGAGAGAGATGGAGAGATACTGAGAGAGAGAGGGATGGAGGCAGGCGTACTGGCACGGATGGATCCAGTAACTACTGCAGACATTCTCAAGTGTGACCACTAATTTCAAGGGCAGAGGTGAGCTGCACCAAAAACACTGCACTGCTTAGTACGATGCAGTCACTATGAAATGCAAACTTCACTTCTTCCCAACTCTGTGCTGAAACTTTGAGCTATTTACGGTCTAGTTTTCGACACTTTTTAAGTTTGTATAAGAACCAAATCAGTTTGAAAGTTTGACTGATTATTTGACTGATATTTCACAACGTTCCACCAGGTTGGACAGACTCAGTGGGGAAGCATCTAAAATGCTAACGTTACTTCTTTGCATCTCTGAAGTAAGCTTAAGCTGAAAATTTTAGCTATTTCAGCTGATCAAGTTAGAAGAAAAAGAACTTGACCTTGGAATGGTGTGAACCTTCACAGAGTAATTTGATGACTGAATAGAAGGCTGGCAGACAGATAGCAGTGAATGCAAGAGAGATGGAAATAGTCTCAAAGAGGCTTGGAATGTATTTTTGTTTGAATAGATTTCGAAAAGCAAAAATGAATAAATGTCCTTTCATGCCATTGACGTGCTGCATCCCCAGATACCCCATACCATACACTTCCCTTTCAAATCTGCAAAGGCTCAGGGTTCTTTTAATTTTCTCAAATGGAGTCATTGGATAAGCATTTGCATAATTCAGGTTCAGTCTTTAGTTAAGGGTTAGATTGATTTACTTGAGGATTATGAAAGCTTTCATGTTAACATGTGTGCAAATTAAATTCAATTAAATTCAAACTTTAGGTTTGAAATGCAACACTCCATCTACCAGTGGAAGTTACATTAATAAAGACCATTTAAATTGAGTGATATCTGTATGTCTTGACCAGGTTGATTAGATGACTTGGTGGAGGCCATAACCATTTTTTCCTCTTTTCAGAGACCCATAATGGGGGCCCCCCATGGGTAAGTCATACAATAGAATGGTAGCCTATTTGTTTGTCTTACAGTTTCTCAAAATGATGACATAATATATGTTCAGGACTGACTGAAGTAATGACAATTATGCCAACCAAACAGCAGAGTATGAAAAAGAGGGCCGTAAAGAACTAATTGGAGAGAGTACCCCATAAACATGCAACCACTGTAAATGAACCACCAGCTGTTCAGTATTTACAAGAGTATGTAGCCAGGTGCCATTTGAAAGAGAGTGTTAGCGTGTCTTTTATTGCGCAGGTACTTTCTGCTCAGCGAAGGAAACAAACAACTAAAACACAAATAAATACATACAGTACTGTACAGTACTTCCCCATAACTATGACCAAGATCTGTGGTCTGTCTATTCCTCTCTCTGGAGAAGTACAGATTACCAAAGTCCTCTATACGCCTCTGTGTTGTGTTAAGTTACTTTCTACTGTTATCTTGAGTATGCTGTTCTTTGAACCTACTGGCAGAACAGTTTCCCAAAACTCATGCGATGTGAGTGAAAAGAATCCTAAGTCCTGTAGACACACACACTGCCAAACAGTTTTGAGCAAATGTTTGAAACGTTTGATGCACCTACAGTGCAGCCTTTTGTGTTCAAAAAGGATGACAAAGAGGAAGACAATTGAATTAATACATACAGTGGGCTTCAACATTTATTTTGACTGCAAGCAGTAGGAATCCTTTTGCAAACCCAACGTAATTGCAACAAACACCATGGTTGGATTCCGAATACATGACTGTTCTTTTAGTCTGCTGCTTAGAAACACATTGTAACCTGATGGGATATGTATTTCTGTGTGCTGGTGTCAGTGTGTGAAGAATACTGAGGCAGAATGGTCAATGAGATGTACTCTTTTGTCTTTTTTTTGCTGTGCTGTCACAACAAGCTTGTGAATGGGAGTTTGATCTCGCAGTGATCCCATTGAAAACAATTTCTTTGAAGTGAGATCAGCACTGTATAGCAATAGCTCTGTATACTGTCCTGTATTTTTCATTTTTCATGGATAGTCTACCTGATTTCTTGTATGAAGAAATAGTTAAGATCGAGGTTGAGGGCTAGTCTGACCTGATTATTAGCACCATATTAGCAGATTGGCTAGATGCCACTTGACTCTATGCAACATTCTAGGGCTGCACGATATCAGAAAAATATGCAATACACGATATCATGACTGTAAACCGCGATATCAATATTTCTCGTGATATTTAATATATACATATATTTTCCCCTCTCTACTTGCCAATCTACACTTTATCATGTATAAAACAACTTGGAGCAATGTGTTATTTCCAACATTATTTTTATGAGGAGAAAAAAAAAACATGGCCAATATACAGCATCTACTTAAAGGGACACTGTGTGAGATTTTTAGTTGTTTATTTCCAGAATTCATGCTGCTCATTCACTAATGTTAACTTTTTCATGAATACTTACCACCACCATCAAATTCTAAGTATTCATTATGACTGGAAAAATTGCACTTGTCATACATGAAAAGGGGGATCTTCTCCATGGTCCGCCATTTTGAATTTCCTAAAATTGCCATTTTTAGCTGCAAAAATTACTGTTATTGGACCATACTAGAAAATATTTGTTTATTACTTAGTAAACTTTCATGTAAAGATCAAATTTAGCAATACAGCCCAGTTTCAGTGAGCAGCATAGTTGCAGTACCTTTTTTGACCATTTCCTGCACACTGTCCCTTTAAAATGCCAATGTTTTAAATATATATTTTTTAACCTTTTCACCAAATTTGCTGTTATTAAAAATGTAAAACTTTTTGCGATACGTGCATAACTTTTGTGATACTTGTATCGTAAGCCGTGATATCGTCGCGATAACGATACATTTTCGATTTATCGTGCAGCCCTACTACATTCAAATTAATGCATTTGGTCTTTTGCACTTTTGCATCATCTGAACAAACAATGATTTTGAGGTGATCATTTGGTTGCCCAAAGACCACGTTGTTGTATGAAGTCAAATCAAGTGGCAGAAAGACTAGAGTTCACAGTGACTAGCCTTCACAGTTTGTACAAAATGTTATTTAAATTTAATACAGTCATGCATCGCAGAAGTGCTCTACATATTTTCCTACCAGTTAGTGGTGTCAACAATAATCGATTCGGCAATGCATCGCAATGCGGGGCAGGGCAATTCAATTCAATGCGGCCAGTGCCATAATCGATGCAGCATATTTTTTCAAGTTTCAATTACTTCCGTGAATATTTCCGGAGCAAATGAATGTTAAATTAAATAAAAGCACTTCAAAGCATTGAACACTTTAAGACTGATACAGAAAACAGCCAATAAAATGCTGTTCAGTATCTGACTGCTTGTATTGCCTCATCATGACAGGTGAAAAATTTGCTTTGCTCTCAGAAATGTAATGCATTGCAATGCATCGTAGAATCGAATCGAATCAAATCGAATCGCTCCCCCCCCGAATCGTAATTGAATCGAATCGTGAGGGCAGTGCCATTGATGCACACCACTACTAACAGTCCACAGAGGTCCTTGTGCATAAACCTCCTGTAATGCAGGTGAAGCATGTGAACTTGATCCAAGAATGAATAATCACTGCACCTCTCATATTATGTATGGTATTTTATTGTATGATGATGTTCTTATTTTATTTATTCATGATGTGTTTTTATATTTTTACAACTATATTTATGGTCATTTTAACCTTTTATTGACCACTGCACTTTATGTCTGTCCTGTGGTATCTGTTGTTGCTGTCTATATGTGCTTATGACTTGCTGCACACCTAATCGCCCCTTCTGGGGACAATAAAGTTGAAAAGTTGAAGTTGAAGTTGATTAATTACAGTGACCAGTGTTTAGAATTGTCTATTCATTCACTCTTCTTTTGCTCAAATATGGCCCATTCATAATATTGTGGTTGGATTTCTCGTTGTATAGAATGGCTGAACTTTAAAGAAGAATAGCAGGGACTTCTTCTTCAGGACATAGGCTTATCTGAAGCTACTGTAAGGCGTTATCTGAGCCTATCTCAGTGAAATATCAGGGTGCACCCTTAGGCAATATGTCTGCCTCTACCTTGCTCGCTGCCTTTATGCAGAAGCCACTTGTTAATCCTGACACTTTCATGATGCCTTTCACCATCCTAGCTGTCACCATTCTGATGACTGCGGGGTAATATATAAAAAAGTCCATCTATTCACTCTTCCTTTTATCATCGAATACCCATCAGCCCATTACCTGTGTGTGTGTGTGTGTATGTGTGTGTGTGTGTGTGTGTGAGAGAGAGAGAGAGAGAGAGAGAGAGAGAGAGAGAGAGAGAGAGAGAGAGAGAGAGAGAGAGAGAGAGAGAGAGGCAGACAGACATACATACAGACAGACAGACAGACAGACAGACAGACAGATGATAGAGAGAGAGATGGACAGACAGACAGACCTAGTGAATAGTCATTTGCTGGGAAGGGCACTGGATTAACTGATAGACTGACAATATGTCCTAGGAGAATTGAGTGAGGCTAGTTAAATTATTCTAATGTGGGTAGGTGTTTGCTGTGGTGAATGCTCTGTCTGGATTTGTGTGTGTGTGTGTGTGTGTGTGTGTGTGTGTGTGTGTGTGTGTGTGTGTGTGTGTGTGTGTGTGTGTGTGTGTGTGTGTGTGTGTGTGTGTGTGTGTGTGTGTGCGCGCGCATGTTTGCATGCGTGCGTTCATGCTTCTGTGTCTGTGTGTGTGTGTGTCAGGACTAGGTTGGAGTAGTGTTTGAGAGTGTGAAGTTCATTTCAGAGTGTAAGGTTCATTCTAAGCAGTAAGTTAAACATGACGGAATACACCATGTTGTTGTTCTCAGGGCAGGCAGGCTGTTTCTATCCATTTACTGAGTTATTCAAATGCCCTTTGGTGAACCGGTTACGTCAGGCATTATGGATGACTGTGGGTAGCAGTTTCTAACTGCCAGGGATTTATGTCATTTTCAACACTGAAGGCCTCATTTCCCCTGCTGTGGAAAAGACTGTCAATTTCCACTAAGACTTTTTTGCAGACACCATTTCCGTTTTTTTTTTGTAATGAAAATGAGATAAGACTATGTCAGTGACTGCTCAGCATGGCGAGACATTTCTGCGCAGTGATTGTAATTACAGGAAAATGGATGATGTCTATAACTGTGGCTGCTGGAGATAGCGTTTGTCCTTTCAAGCAAGAGCTCAGACACAGGGGCGGAGCTATAGGGGGGGCGAGCAGGGCACTTGCCCCTGGGCCCAGGGCCCTGGCGTATTGATAGTTGGGGCCCTATTGTAAGCTTAGCAGGCTGTATGGGGGGCCGTATCGGTGTTTTGCCCCAGGGCCCTGTATACATTTGTTCCACCACTGCTCAGACATCTAGTTAAAATGTGGTGCAAGGTCCCATATAACTTTACCTCACATCGATCTTCTTTTTTTTTGCTGTTTGAAGCTGGAAAGACAGCAACATTCCCCCTAAATATAGTTACTACTTAATATTAGTGTATCATGGACTAATGTCCCTTAAAATTAAACTTAAACATTACAATGGCAGCAGCGCAAGGCAGAAGATCAATGTGATTAATTACAGTAATATCATTTATCTCTCAGGAGCATATGTCCAAAGGATTTTGGTCATCAATCCTCTGGCTGGCTGGTCAGCAATGTATTGAATTAGTTCAATTATTATTCATTTTTGATATTTTTGTTTTTTATGCTTTAAAAGATTGAGAAAATGTCTGAATCACAAACTGAAAATAATAATAATGACGTAGTGGTATTATATGAAACTTAAAAAAAACTTGCAAACAAAAAGAAAAACCTGCAAACAAAGACCTTTAAGATATGCGGGCCCCCAACACTTTCTGAATCACAAAGTTGGAAGTTTTTTAAAGTCATTCAAATTATGCTTCCAACTCTTCTCTGGAACCTCCAGACCGACAAGACATCAGACAGAATTCAGAGTTGGATGTTATTACCTCCTAATACTCTCTCATCAAAGAGGGAAATATAGAAACATTTTGGTTATTTTTTTCATTATTGTCTATTGTTGTTGTAATTTAATCTATTCTTGTATCTTGTTATTGTAATATCTTGCACTCTGTGCAAAGATTTACAATGCAGAGATAAATCAACTGAACAATGTCCCCTGAATCCATAATCTCATGCAATCTACCTTGTAATAATGCAGTTGTATTGTTGGTCAAAGAAATGACAAAACAAGCCTACATTAATGGCAATTCCCTGAAGCTCAGAGTTTTAAACAATAGAGCATCACAATAATTGTACATACCGGTAAGAGAAAATGCTGCGTTACCATAATCACACTATATTATACTGTGTGAGTTTATATCGCTTTGGCTTAAATGGCAGGCATTTCTCAACATGGTGGGGAAAAAAACAGTAAGGGGAAGTTTTAAATTGCAAGCAGTTGTCGAGATGAAGAACGGTATGAAGAAGAAGAAAAGGTGTTAACCCATTGATGCCTGATGTTGCATTGCACATGAGATTTGACACAACTTTATTAAAAATCTCTGTTTGTTTGAGATGAATGAACACATTCTAATGAAAGATGAGGGTCTTTGCGTTTAAATACTGCTTTGTGAATATTTGTATGTGCTTCAGAAGCTGAGATATTTAGATTTTTATAGGCTGAGGGCAGCTTTTCTTAAAAAGGGTTCAGGCATTCAGCACCCTTTTTGCAGGTGCTTTTAGGCGTCAATGGGTTAAATGCAAGAGGCGACTAAAGCCTGGGAGGGAGGGAGGAAGGGATAGTGAAGCAACCGTCTTCTCTTTCCTTGGCAGTGCATGGCCCGCCCCTGTAGTGTAGGCCTTTACATCTGCCCAGGGCTGAACTGGGAGAGAAATATGGCCCGGGCACTTTTGGGTTAAAGGGGCCCCATAATTAGTGATGCAGAACTGACTCACTGGTGGGCCCCTATTTTCAGACATGTAAAATATGGGGCCCACGAGGGTGCAGGGCCCACAGGGAAATGCCCAATATGCCAGATGGCCAGTCCAGTCCTGCATCTGTCCTACCACACTGGAATAAAACTACATGTACATCCCTGTTCCCTTCCGTTGTTGCCAACGTAACGCTTGGTCTTGTCTTATCTCTCCCGCTAGCTAAGTATATTCAGTATTCCCTCTGGTTTTGGGATGTGTCGGCTCAGCATTGCATGTCTTGGCACTTTATGCCATATTTTAAAAATCCCCTCAATGCTGTGTGTGTGTGTGTGTGTGTGTGTGTGTGTGTGTGTGTGTGTGTGTGTGTGTGTGTGTGTGTGTGTGTGTGTGTGTGTGTGTGTGTGTGTGTGTGTGTGTGTGCGTGTGTGTGTGTGTGTGTTCATATGCTACTAAGAGCTTTGTCATGTCTACACAGCATCTTCTTAACGCAAATGTTGTTTCACACACACACACACACACACACACACACACACACACACACACACACACACACACACACACACACACACACACACACACACACACACACACACACACACTCTCTCTCTCCCTCTCTCTCTGTCTCTCTCCCCTCTCTCTCTCTCTCTCTCTCTCTTTCTCTCTCGCTCTCTCGCTCTCTCTGTCTCTCTCTCCTCCCCACACACAGAAAGAAAACATCTGCTTCTCAAACTGGCTGGTCAGTCAGTATTTCACCTCCCCGATATGCCTTTCAGAATTATTCATGTAAATCTGTGAACAAAAATAGCCCAGCCAGCCGCGCTGCTCGCAACGCCCTCCCTCTGTGGGTTCAGTTGTGTGTTGTCCATAGCCAGTGCTTCTGACCATAGAACACAGATCTTTGTTATCAGCGATGTGATGTGAACAGTAATGCATTGCTAATTTGCTGCCTTTTTGGTGTGTGTGTGTGTGTGTGTGTGTGTGTGTGTGTGTGTGTGTGTGTGTGTGTGTGTGTGTGTGTGTGTGTGTGTGTGCGCGTGCGTTTGCGTGCGTGCGTGTGTGGAGGGGTGCAATATTGTCGCTGGACATTTTGCTCCTCTAAACTGCCACCCCGTAATTTCACTGGGCGTGGTGGTTGGGGGGATGGGGTGCAGTTAATTGGCGCTGAATGGTTTTCGGCCCTCTAAATTTGTACCCCGTTTGGAACTTCCCTGGGCAGTAGAGGAGTCAGGGAGTTTGACCTGCAGGAAGGATGACGGACAGGAAGAGTAATGAATCTTTTATTGTTCAAGGAACACTGACTGTGAAGATATTTAAAAATGAAACGTTTCTCAGTGGCTCGCGTCGCATTTGCATTCAGGGCAGCTGGCCAAGTCATATCATCACCCTCCTGTCCTGTGCCCCTGTCCTCCTTGTCCCCCTTGTCCCCCTGTCCCCCTGTCCTCTCCAGGTGCTTAGTGGGGGGGGGTCTGCTTTGTGGACCTGTGTTTAAGTTACTGCTGCTCGGAGGAGGTGTGTGTGTTTGCGTGTGTGTTTGCGTGTGTGTGTGTGTGTGTGTGTGTGTGTGTGTGTGTGTGTGTGTGTGTGTGTGTGTGTGTGTGTGTGTGTGTGTGTGTGTGTGTGTGTGTGTGTGTGTGTGTGGATGTATGCACATGTGGGTACAAATTCACTGTATGTATGGTTTTGTGTGTGTGTGTGTGTGTGTCTGTGTGTGTGTGTGTGTGTGTGTGTGTGTGTGTGTGTGTGTGTGTGTGTGTGTGTGTGTGTGTGTGTGTGTGTGTGTGTGTGTGTGTGCGCGCGCGCGCGTGTGCATGTGTGCACGTGTGCATGGGTGCATGGGTGTGTTTGGTTATAAATGTTGTGTGTGTGTGTGTGTGTGTGTGTGTGTGTGTGTGTGCGTGTGTGTGACCACACTACAGTAACCGCACTCACTCTCAAAAACTGGTCACGCTCTAGATGAGGGCTTCCTCTACAGTATCTATCTATTTGATGTGCTGATGTAGGCTGTCGAACACCGCAAGGCCCCCCTGAGAGACATGTCTTATTCACTCCTGCCACATAATAACAGAGTCTACCACTTTACAGCACAGTGTACTGTATGCTCAGTGCAGTTATGGGAACAGGTAAGTGTAGGCTATAGGCTACTGAAATGTGCTGCTGGACAGGCATCCAGTCAGTATTTGTCATTGAAAGCACTGTAGCTGAAAGGTTCATCTGGAGTTATCTGTAGTAACTTAGGTGTCTTAGAGACTATATCCATGCAGTGTTTTAGCCTTAGATTTATATAAAAATATATCAAATAAAACATTGCACGTCGTCTGCTTTACCAGCATGTCTGTTCAGCGCGAATATTCAGTAGTTGGACGTGAATTGAATATAGACAGCCATTTCTTGAAGTTTAATAGGATTTTATTGAAAACATCACTAGCTGCAGTGCAGTCGAAATATATCCTTGTGAACTCATTCCTTGATGGGAAAATTAATGACTTCCCCAGAATGTGTTGCAATGTACCTGTCTCTCCATTCACCGCTCTGGCATTCTCTGCAATCATTACATGAAATGAGATGAACAAAATGACTTGCTTCCCAACCCTATCTTATACAAGTCATTATTGCAACTCCATAATAATACACTCTATATGCAGGGCCGGATTAATGCATAGGCTAGATATGGCTCCAGCCTAGGGACCCCAAACTGCCAGGGGGCCCCTAAATGGCCAAAAGTGAAAAATTGCATAATTGTGACAGAATGTAATATTGAAACATTCACGTGTTGTATTGAGTACAGTTGGTAGACAAGTTATCCGTAATTCCTAGTTCATAATTATGACGCTGTGTATGTACATTTGTTGCGAAATCTGCCTTCCGAGGGGGCCCCACAGCAACCTGTAGCCTAGGGGCCCCAGGTCATCTTAATTCGGCCCTGCCTATATGTTCTCACTGGTGATTGCCAGACATGCATTTGTGTATGCACTGCACAAGGGTCAATGATGTTTTTTTTGCGCTCACACATCAGGTGATAGAAACACAGCTAATGCCCATAAATTAGTT
Organism: Engraulis encrasicolus; assembly: GCF_034702125.1. Lineage (NCBI taxonomy): Eukaryota > Metazoa > Chordata > Actinopteri > Clupeiformes > Engraulidae > Engraulis > Engraulis encrasicolus. The sequence goes on along the minus strand of NC_085875.1, from coordinate 6,513,206 downwards.
AGTAATTGACAATTAGTGCACTGCAGTGAATGTGCTTCTCAGATAATCCACTAAAACAACAACAAAACCATCACATTTATTCCATACAATAGTAGCATTAGCTGTGATTGCTACTACTAAAGTGACATTGACCCACAAGCATGCATGCACATCCATTCTAATGAACTCTCAACAACACCTATGTAATGGCAACAAGTGTTTCACATATCGCTGCTCATGTTGAATGCAGAATCAGGTGTATTTTTTGGGGCGGTGCTTTTTTGCCTTTATTTCGATAGGACAGTGAAGCAATGACAGGAAGCGAGTGGGGAGACAGAGAGACAGGGAAGGGTCGGCAAAGGACCCGAGCAGGAATTAAACCCGGGTCAACCGTGTAGCAGACGAGTGCCCTACCATTAGCGCCACGGTAGAGCCAGAGATTCTTTAAGTATAGAGATATGCCAACATAATAGGTTTCTATGGGCACCTAACGCGACCAGGTTCCGGTCTGCCTAAAGGGCCGTGTCATAATGCTCCAACAATGAATAGAACAGTCCTTAGGTCTGCCTAGGTCTGCCTAAGGGGGGCCATAATAGAACCAGGAAACAATGGGCCAATGGAACCTCTCTCTCTCTCTACTCTCTCTGGTAGAGCCCACAATCAAGTGTATTTGACAGGCGTGCCCAGTTGCATCCTTCAATTGCCAGTCACTGAGTGAAACCCAGTCTCCTCTTGTCGCCTCTCCATCTTCCTTTGTGTCTGACTGTCGGGCCATTTGTTTGTTTGTCCTTTCTCTTTCTGTTTCTCTTTCGGTCTTTGTCTTTTGCTCTCTGTCTTTCGCTCTCTCTTTCGCTCTCTCTTTCAGTCTCTCTCGTGCACGCTCTCTCTCTCTCTCTCTGGTTCTCTCACTCACTCACATGTCTCCTGTTCTTCTCTCACATGCAGGTGTTGCCGAGCATACTGCAGAAGCATTGCTGTATCCTACCTGACAGAAACACAGGTAAGCCTGCAAGGCACCTCCACACATCAACCTCCACACCCACACACACACACACACACACACACACACACACACACACACACACACACACACACACACACACACACACACACACACACACACACACACACACACACACACACACACACACACACACACACACCCTAATGAGGGTTTTTATTTTTTATTTTCCCTCTACTTCTATGCCACATCTGCACATGGGTGGTTGACGTGACGCCTTGTTTTTACGTAACATTGGTTAAAAACCTACAAAACTGTTCTTTTTCCTCTTGAAAACAAATGTAAATGAAAGAAGATGTGATGCATTATGTTTCATATTAGTCTTAGATAGGAAGAAACATTTTTAAGATTTATGTAAAGGTTTATATGTCAAATGTCCTGCAGTGTGACTGTAACATTTATAAAACCTGGAATATAATATACAGTATATATAAATTAACCAACAACATTTTGAGTAAAAAGGGAAATAAATCTGGTGCCACACGGATGTCTATTTTGTGTAATTTTTTTTTTTTTTTTTTTTTTTTTTTTTTTTTTTTTTAGTGCAGTGAGACTAACGGGAAGACGCATGTCGAAACGTTAGTCTCACTGCACTAAAAAATAAATTACACAAAATAGACATCCGTGTGGCACCAGATTTATTTCCCTTTTTGCCTATGTTTTGGTCCTGCTCTGGTTGCACCGGATTGTTAATTTAGAAGCGCGGAGTGCGTATCTCCTTTGTTTAACATTTTGAGTAATTTATGAAGCATTTGGCATGATTGCATAAATATTAACTTTAAAATTAACTTTTTTGCGTTATGCCCTTAAACGTCAACCACCCACATACCTTACATACTCCCTCTATCCTAACCGCTAGTGTACCGTCTCCAGCCACATACAATCATTCTCTTCTCAGTCCCATGTATGACTCTTCTCCTCCCTGGTGAATAGTCTCCCCTCTCCTGCCCTGTACAAACCTCCTCTAACCAGCCTTTTACTCCTACCTCTGCCTTATACACACCTCTGGATATACTCATGAACGGCCATCCGGGTACTTTGCTCTTACATTTGCGTTACGCCCCTTTATGGGTGAAAACAACCCGAATGCCTCATTGACTCACATTCTACATCGGCTAGCCTAAATGAACACATTCCATGCTTCAGCCACGACTGTTTGGCTATATTATTTGAACAGCTGGCAACACAACACGTTTTCGGCATGCTGTGCATGAACAACGCTAGTCTACAGGTCCGTATCTTTCGTTTATTAAACCCCAACATCACCAATTGACTTGCATGGGTTGTTTTCCCCCACAAATGGGCGTAACGCACATGCAAAACGTCACGTCGTTCATGAGTATACCCTATATCCCTCCTCTATCCTGATCCTTCATCTCCTCTCTCCAGCCCTGTGTGAACCTCTCCTCCCCAGTCCTCTACTCTCCCCCTCTCCCTCTCTCCCATCTTCCCGCCTTCCCCACAGCTATACAACTCAGTCTGCCTTGGCTTGGCAGATGGAGATGGCTCGGCATCTGTCTGCCTGGCAGGGCCTAGCAGTTCCCACAGGTCCTAGCAGCAGCGCTTGTGACGACTGCTGTCTGACATGATGTTCGCACTAGAGGGAGAGGTGCCGTTAGCTCTGCGCTTGAATGCCTACACAGTGACGTCCTGCTGCCTGGTGCTGTTGCGTAGTGCAGTGGTTCCCAACCTTTTTCTTAAGGGACCCATGTTTTTACTATTGTAAGCTTTGGTGACCCAACCACGCGAGCGCCCGCACGAGTCACAAGATGCCCTCCGTTTCCTGCGAAAACTTATTTTAGTTATTTTATTCCTCAATTCGTCTTTGGTCAAATATAGAATAAATGTTTAATGTAGCACTTGCAATTTGTTGCGTCTATGCATTTATTAGTTAAATGCTTTGTCTTTTATTCAACATGGGCTATATATATTTAAAACGAAACCCCTTAAAATCAAGAGGGCTTCGTGACCCCCTGTGGATCTTTGGCGACCCATAAGGGAGGTCCCGACCCATAGGTTGGGAACCACTGGCGTAGTGTATTGTGCTGGGGTGTCGAACTCATTTCAGTTCATGGGCCACATACAGCCTGTTTGATCTCAAAGTGGAATTGCAAAGTAGCCCCTTAATGCACGCCGTACCTCCTGTGGCACACTGTAATAGACATTGAAAGGTAACTACCATAGTGCTACA
>NC_085875.1:6487515-6507515 GCF_034702125.1 Engraulis encrasicolus | reverse complement strand
CGCAGCTATTTGACTTTTACCCCAGAAAAGGTCAGTCAGTTTTCATAAAGGCCACTGCATCTGAATGCTATGGTGGTGTTGAATATATTTATGAATATCTGTTTCAACCACTTTGCACGTTTTACATGTAATGCTTAAACAAATGAGCCAAAGCTTTCTCTTAATCTTATTACTTTGAATTTGGAGACCTGAAATCACTTACATCCTTTGTCTTTGCACCTCTAGCCTCTTAGTGTTATAGAACACTCACATAACAATGCTGTGACATTACAGACATCCTTTACTAATACATTACTAGTAGGCCTACATGCAAGTTGCTGATTGCCATCCTGGTTATAGGCCTACCACATATTTAAATGGGCATGACTTAGTTACCTGAAGCTGATGTCCTAACAAATATAGTCTGTTGTGCGGTGATAGTTTGATTATGGTGTTAGCATGTGGAATACTGTATGCTTGTTTTCAGTGCATTCAGACTCAGAGATGAGCTCTCAACCTGGAAGTATCCGTGTAAAAATGGAATTTACAGTGTGATAATCTATTTTGAACAGTTAGACAATCATCTTGCAAATGAATTTGAAATCATATTTTTTTTGCCATATGACTCAACTCTACTCCCCCTGCACCACTAAAGTATGGTGTTTGACTGACTCCTTTTATGAAGCATTCCGTCACATTCCATTGTGTCCCACACATGCAACAGTAACTGGAGCCGTCTAATCCAGCCTCAGCAGAATCTGTCAGCTCTGAGATCGGTGTGAACAGTGCAACAGTGAACAGAGACATCCTCTACCTGCCACCAGCCAGCCGGCTGGCCTGCCTGGCAGTCCTGTAGCAGCGGTTGTCACACAGCTACCTGCTACTACACACTGTCGCTTTCCACTACCTCTGCCAACAGAGAACAACAAGGGGGCGATCAGTCATGTCGTCCTGGGTGTGCACTGCACTTAGCAGCTCTTTTGTTTTCAGCACAGTGTCACAGCCCCGCAGCCTTCAGCCTCTAGTAGCCCTCTCAACCCCATGCCCTCACCTGGGGGGGCCATTGGAGCTCCCCCCACACCCTCACCGCCCAACTGCAGGTCTTTGCAGTGAGTGACAGTGGAGTCTGCTGCATGTAGCCTTGTTCCCCCAGTCTAAAGGTCTCTTTTTAGTCTTGAAGCACCAACTTTGGGGTAAACAGTAGATGTAGCCTTGCCTGGCTCTTGCCCGACCTGTAGTTCCGCGCAGCTTCGTGAGCTCCACTACTAGGTCTGGGAGCATGTAGCATAATTCCATTTCTTCAGTCAAAAAATAATCAGAGCATTAATTGCTTCAATATCAATAAATTCCTTCAAAAACATTTTCTGTTGATCTCTAAACCGTCAATAAAGTCTACAATACGTCCTGTGACTACTCAATATGAGCTGCCATTGATATTGAAGCAATAAATGCTCCGATTATTTTTTGACTGGAGAAATGGAATCCTGCTACATGCTCCCAGACCGACGTGTGTGTTTGGAGCGCCACCAGGGGGCTCCAGAGCTACACACACACACAGAGGTCTGGTAGAAACCAGGCTAGATGTAGCCTACTTTAAGCTTAGTTTCATAGTTAGAAGAGGTCAGTCCTGTGAATGTAGGATAAAGGGCTTGATGTTTTTTCCCCGCAGAGAATTCAAGGATATTGATGACGTCAGTTCACCTCCGGGACAACAGGAGGACAACCACCAACTTCCTTGGCAGCTAATTCTGCTGGGTGTAGAATGCCACAGCCCCCCCATGGGATTCTTGCAGGGACAGTGAAGTCTGCTGGATGTACTGTAGCACTCCGTCAACCTTCTTCCACCCACCCTCACAGTGCAGGGACAGTTTCTGGACATACCTGTCTTCTCTTCACTCCCATGACTTCGTCCCCAGCAAGACCTTGAACTCCCAGCTCCTCCCAGCCATTCTCTCTTAGGGTCCATGCATTGCAGGGACAGCGTCTGGTCATAACTGTCCCATACCTCCGGGCAGTCTGGTAGCCTGACCCTGAACGCTCATCCTACCTCTCTTAAGTTCCCTTGCATTGCAGGCACAGTGTCTGGATACATACCCGTCTCATACCTCCCCTGACTTTGTCCCCGACTGTCTAATCACCTGACCCACGCTCTCTGAGGGCACTTTTCGTGGACAGTGTCTGGACATACCTGTCCTCCCATCCCTCCCCTGACTCGGTCCGCGGCAGTCTAGTCGCCTGACCCCTGGCCCTGACCCCCGACTGGGCACCGCCATGCCCCACTGAGAAGCGTCACAGCACAGCGCCGCCGCCGCCACTCACAGACGGTGCCCGTTGGGGACGCCATCTGGCCGCCTCTCCTTGCTTAGTGTCCTCCTGTTGCTTAGCTTTGTCTCTCACCTCCCTTAGCGTGTGTGTGTGTGTGTGTGTGTGTGTGTGTGTGTGTGTGTGTGTGTGTGTGTGTGTGTGTGTGTGTGTGTCAGACAAGGGTGGGGTACTTTTTTGGTGATGGTGGTGTCTGTGTGCGTGTCTGCGTGCAAGTGTGTGTCTGTTTGTCTGTGGTTGTGATTTTTGTTGTGTCTATGTGTGTTCAGGGTGTGCAGGGTGTGTGTGTGTGTGTGCGTGTGTGCGTGTGTGCGTGCGTGCGTGCGTGCGTGCGTGTTGTCTATTGTTGCGGCTGTCTGGGATCTGTGGTGTTTGTGTCGGAGCTTTGACTGCGTGGGGCGGCCACCAGGGCCTCCGTTTACAAAGTTGTCAGTAGAACAGCTTGCCGTAGCCAAGAGGCCTGTTGGAAGAACAGAGGAAGAGGGAGACGCAGAAGAGAAAGCAAGAGAGAGACAGAGACAAAGACAAAGGCAGAGACAGAGGCACTGACACAGAAATAGAGACACATATGAGAGGGAAGAGAGGGGGGATAAAGAGAGAGGGAAATGGAGAGGGGGGGGACACAAGACAGAGAAACAGAGATAAAGAGAGAGATAGACAGACCTGCATTGAAACCAGGAGGTATAGGGGGAGCAGGAGAGAGAGAGAGAGAGAGAGAGAGAGAGAGAGAGAGAGAGACAGAGAGAGAGAGAGAGAGAGAGAGAGAGAGAGAGAGACAGAGCCATGATTCAAAGACTAAGCTTGGGGGGTGGCAAGATCTTTTGAGTGTTGTGAGTGTTGTGGAAAGCGGAGGTGCAATGTGTGAGGAGACCCTCAGTGCTGAGGCTGAGGAGAGATGAAATGTGGTGGATGTGTCATCATGGGCAGTCATGGGTAACTAAGCGGTAAGGGCATCACACTTGTAGCCCAAAGGTTGCCGGTTTTTAATCCTGACCCACCAGGTTGGTGGGGAGAGCAATAAGCCAGTGTTCTCCCTCCTCTTCCTCCTCCATGACTGAAATACCCTGAGCATGGTACCGTTCCGCCGCACTGCTCCCTTTTGGGCGCCATTGGAGGCTGCCCCTTTGCAAGGGTTAGGCATAAATGCAATGTCATTGTGTGCAGTGTGCAGTATGCACTTGTGTGCTGTGGAGTGCTGAGTTACAATGACAATAAGAGTTGGAGTTTCCCAGTTGGGCTTTCATGTAGACAGATGGGTAGGTGTACAAGATGAGAGATATGGTGTTACCAGTGGTGAGAGAGTAGATGCTGTGGATGTCCAGGAATTCATTTCTCTTGGTGTTGAGGTATTCAGTGCTATTATTGAGGAGAGATGGGGTCTTGTGAGTATCAAGATTTTTTGTGCTGTGGGTGAAGGTGGAGATTGCGTCCGCGCCTTTGTCTTACTTGGGAAGTTTCGCTCGGTGCGTAATTTCAACATTTGTTTTGGCTTCTCTTCATTTTCGGCTTTTAATACAGTTTCACTGATAGCATCAAACTCCTGTGTGCGACTCCTTGTGCTGTGGGTGAACAAAGGAATTGATGTGGATGAGGTGAGGTGGGGTGTTCTAGTTAAGGAGAGAGGATGCTCTGTACTTGGGATGAGATGAGATACTGTGGATGAGGACAGATACCAGGATACAAGGATAGTTTATTGGTCACCTTCATAGACCCACTTCTGTGAAACATTTAGTGGAATGAATTTGCCCGTGCCAAAAGTGCAAAAAGTTCGCTGAAGTAGGAGGTGTAGCACCATAATGCACGCCGTTCCACCAGTGGAACACTGTAATAGTCACTGAAAAGTTAACTACCATAGTACTACACTACTATGACATAACACAGGGCCTTTAGTAGTGCACTATGACTTGGTCATTGCCATTCTGATAACAGAAAATGTATTTCGCAGTGTCTTAATGGGTTGAAGTATTAACAGTTCATAATGCGGATGGCCTAAAGAAAGTTTCTTAGTCGTTCTGTCTTTGTCTTAAGACAGCATAGTCTGCTTCCATATTTTGGTTTCCAACAGTCCATGGTTTGGATGGCTGATAGGGTGCTGGAATTCTTTTTGGGGGCCTTTATTATGACAGAACAGTTTGAGAGGAGACAGGAAATGAGCAGGAGAAAGATATGGGGTAGGGCTGGGAAATGACCCCATCTGGACTCGAATTGGGGCATGCAAGCCCAAATGGGCCCATGGGCATGCAAGCCCAAATGTGGGGGGCTTAGCGCGCTGCGCCACAGCGCCCCCAGAGATGGAATTCTATAGATTATAGAGATGGGGCGTGCAGGTGTGGAGAGATGGGGATGTGGGTGTGGAGAAAGATGGTGCTGTAGGTGTGGAGATTGTCCTTGATATTGGGGGTCAAATATGTGGTTCTGGGTCTTGGAGCCATATCAGAGTGTGTAGTATGAGAATACTATGGAATTCTATAGACGACAGAGATAGGGGCTGCTGGTGAGGAGAGAGGAGGTATGTGGGTGTGGAGAGAGGGTGTGCTGTGGGTGTGGAGATCTTCTGTGCTATGGGGGAGCAGAGATGCAGTTCAGGGCCCTGAAGCAGTCTAACTCTCAACTGCAATTCTTATATTCATTCATCTGGATAGCATGAAAAACTAAACCAGTGATTCCCAACCATGGGAACGTGTACCACTAGGTGTATGGGAGCACTCTAAAGGGGGTACGGGGAAAGAAACCAAACAAATTAATGCAATATAGGCACATTGGGGTGGAGATATAGAGCTGGGGATATAGAGCACAAGTTACGGAGTACTCATGACATGAAAAAATACGCAGGAGAAAAAAAGGTTGGGAAACATTGAACTAGAAGTAGTGTAGGTGATGCGCGCACATCCAGTAAAACAGGTGCTGGATCAAACAAACTTGCGTGAAAGAAGGAAGAAAATCTGCACACTGTTGCTGCTCACCGATTTATTGAACACAAAGTTTCCACAGCGTTGTGTTCAATAAATCGGTGAGCAGAAACATTGAACTAGACCATTGGTTCTCAACCTTTTTTGCCCCTTTGACCTCATCATAAGCCCACCAACGCCTCCACTTAGTATTAAAAAATAAATGTACTAATGCACCTCAATGGCAACTAAGCACCACCCCCTCTCAACTGTATCCTTCTCGACGCCCCCCCTAGGGCTCCCCAACGCCCCCTGGGGGGGCTGTAGCACCCCCGTTGAGAAAAACTAAACTAGACAGACGACAGACATTTCAGCCTAAGCCGTCTTGCCAACGTCTGGGTCCCGTAGCCCCATCAGGGTGTTGGTCTGAGACAGCAGCTCCACGTCGCTCACATTTCCTGCCAGGTGCTCGAGAGACAGACACAGAGCGCTCATTTGCCGCCGTTTTCCCTCTGTGTCTCTGAGCACACGCTCTAGCAGCGTCAGCCTTTCCCTGCTGTAGTCCAGAGCCGAGCGCAGCCTTCGTCTGAAGTCAGTTGCGGCTGTCACCACGTCTCGGAGTGTGTGTGCGGGAGTCTGCGATGCGTGCTCAAGAGCGCAGGCAGGGCAAAGCAACCTGGAGACAGGCAGAGAGAGATGGAGAGGGAGAGGGAGAAAAAAGATTGACTTTGTTGTTAAAACTGACTTTTTATGAGGTGAAATGTTCTGGTTTGGTACACTGTTCAATGTAGGGTAAACGTAAGCTTCACATAAGGGTGTGAGACTCTCCCAGACTGTGCCCACGTCAGTAAAATGATGATAAAAAGCTATTTTTTCCTGTGATCAAATATTGGGTAGATGGATTTACCATGTCGGCTTAAAAATGTCCCACATTCGGGCAATCCATTGTGGAATACCTAACATAGTAAATCCATTCATTATTTACATTACATGGTGTGTGTGTGTGTGTGTGTGTGTGTGTGTGTGTGTGTGTGTGTGTGTGTGTGTGTGTGTGTGTGTGTGTGTGTGTGTGTGTGTGTGTGTGTGTGTGTGTTAGTGTGTGTGTGTGTGTGTGTGTGTGTGTGTGTGTGTGTGTGTGTGTGTGTGTGTGTGTGTGTGTGTGTGAGAGAGAGAGAGAGAGAGAGAGAGAGCTCAGTGTGAGAGAGAGAGAGTGAGAGAGAGAGAAAGAGAGAGAGATAGACAGAGAGAGAGAGTGTGTGTGTTTGTGTGTGTGTGTGTTTGACAGAGAGAGAGAACATAAGAGAAAGTGTGTGTGTGTGTGTGTGTGTGTGTGTGTGTGTGTGTGTGTGTGTGTGTGTGTGTGTGTGTGTGTGTGTGTGTGACAGAGAGAGAGAGAGAGAGAGAGAGAGAGAGAGAGAGAGAGAGAGAGAGAGAGAGAGAGAGAGAGAGAGAGAGAGAGAGAGAGAAAATGTGGGGGAGGTTGAGAGGTGGTTAAGGACACAGTTATTGACAGACACGGACAGATCACACACTATTTACGAACTTTCCCTGTGCGTGTGAATGTGTGCCATTGGATGGGCGCGGACAAATATTTACTTGGCGATTTAACAGTGTTTGACTTCTAACTTGTAAACGTGCGCAGGGATAAATCTTTTTTTTCCCCGACTGCATTTCTTACCAAGGCCCCTGTTATGACAGTGAGGGCATATATTAGAACAATGCTTAATAAATATTCATGTGCAAATTCTAGGTGCCCCCAGGGAGGGGAAGTGTTTAAAAGCTGATCTCTGAGAAAATAGATGGAAGGCACCCCTTGGCTACGGAGCAAGGCTGTGTGTGTGTGTAGGCTGTGCGCTTGGCAACCGTTGAATGAGTGCTGGCTTTGCCTTGGAAAGGGTTAGATGCAGGCTGCAGAGGCTGCATAATCATTGCAGTGTAACTTATAGCACACACACACACACACACGCACACACACACACACACACACACACACACACACACACACATGCGCGCGCATGCACACACACACATCTATCTCGGCCTCCACCTCACCCCACTCAACAACCTTTGTCTGGTTGCATTTATCGTGTGCAAGGTGCACGCAACGGGCATGGGCAGGCTTTTTTCAGAATTCTATTTATTGTCAGTGTGTGTCTGTGTCTGTCTTTGTCATATGTATTTGCCATCCCCTCCCTTTCCCCATTTCCTCTAAACCCCCTCCTGTCTGTCTGTGTGAGCGCAGATAACAACTCTCGGCTTTGTTTTTATGTGGAGTGATTCATTCCAACACAGTAGCGCTTGGCCCTGCTGGCATGGCCTTGAACTCCGGTTGACTTTGAGTGCGGGCTTTTGAGGAAATCTATTTTTAAAAACACTTAGCAGTATCTCACCACAGGTAGCCGAAATAATGCCACCCTTTTCACCTGTGAAACTCTTGCCTATTTTTTTGGAAAGACTACATTGTCATAGAACATACGTACACTACTACGGTATTACATAGAGTGTAACTCTTCACTATTCATTGATTAGGCTTTTCTACTGTAGACCTGCACTTGTATTGTCTGACATTACAGAGTCTTTGTTAATACATTGCGACTTAGTCAATAGCCATTGTGGTGCCGACAAACTTGTATCTTAAACCCTTCATGCAGAGCCTGTGTTGTAATCTTAGTCTTATTGTCAGCAAAATTGTGACGACCGAGACACTTGATAATGTCATAGTCATAGCCATAGTTGTGATTTAACCCATTGATGCCTAAAGCACCTGCCAAAAACGTCTGCTGAATGCCAAAGCCCTTGTTGGGAAAGTTGCCCTCAGCCTCAGTCCTCAGCCCTCAGCAGCGTATATGTTGCTCCAGGTACCAAAGGTCAAACAACATATACGAGTCATCAGGCATCAATGGGTTAATTAAGCTTCTTTTATCAAATAGAGAATGGGGTTGCCGGTGATCCCATTTGCACGAAAAGGCTACCACCACGTTTTAATGCAAACCTGCAACAGGACATGCAGAAGTACTCGTCCCGCTTCTCCGGGTGTTTGGCACAGTGTCTCAGCTCCTGCTCCGGCTCCGGCTCCAAGCTGCGATCTGCTGTTAGAAAGTCCACTATTGCCAAGTTGTCAGCCAGGCGTGCCGCAGCACGGTGTGGGGGCAGAAGCGGCGTCACCACCCGGCACTTGGGACACGCCAATGTCCCCTTTTTGGTTTCTGCTCCCGACGATGGTGACCGGTGCCGTCTCTCGGCGCTGACCGCTAGACGGGCGATTTCGGTCAGGCATCTCAGACAGAAGGTGTGTCCGCAGCACAGCAGCTTGGGCCTCCGTCGCCCCTCGTCGTAGCTGTCCAAGCACACCTGGCAGGTGGAGACGGCCTGCAGACAGCGTGCGGTCAAGCTCATGTTCTTAGCTCCGACTGGGCTGGTTTGAAGTGTGGTGTGGTGAGGTGAGGCTGTGTTGTTGTGTGGTGTGGTAAAGTCGTAGTGTGGTGTGGTGTTGTGTTGTGTGGTGTGGTGTAGTGTGAGATTTTGATGTGGTGTGGTAAAGTTGTGGTGTGGTGTGGTGTGAGGTTGTGGTGTGGTGTGGTGTGGTGTAGCTGTGGTGTGTGGTGTGCTGTGACAAAGTCGTGGTTTTTTGTGATGTGGTGTGGTGTAGTATGAGATTGTGATGAGATTGTGAAGTATTGTGTGGTGTAGCTGTGGTGTGGTGTGGTGTGCAGATGGCACCAGTTAGCCCTCAGCTGTCACGGGGTAGCCTCCACTTATCTTCTCCCCCTGGACTGGGCATGCAAGACCTGGCAGGGCTGCTGCAGAGGACAGCAGGGCAAGTGATGATGATGATGGTGGTGGTGGTGGCAGCAGTCTAGTAGAACCTCAGATCCACCTGCACAGACGCCTCCCGGCAGACAAAGTGTGTTTGATCCACAGGGAGCTTATGTAGCCAGGGAAGGGAAGGGGAGGAGGGGAGGGGAGGAAGAGGGGTGAAATTGTGAAGTGGAGATTGGTGGAGTTATGGGTTGGGGGCATGGGTGGTGGATTGCGGGTGTGAACCTGGCAACCCATCTGTTTGTTTGTGGCTAGCCATGTGTGTGTGTGTGTGTGTGTGTGTGTGTGTGTGTGTGTGTGTGTGTGTGTGTGTGTGTGTGTGTGTGTGTGTGTGTTGTGTGTGTGTGTGATGGCACAGGCCAGGCAACCATCCTTATCTAAGCCATTAAACATTACTGTCTCCACTTGAGTCCTGCTCTAAAGAGGAGGGGCTGGCAAAAAGTAAACCTGCTTGGCCCCGGAGTAATTGCTGCCGCTTCAGTCAGCCCAGCTCGGCAAGATAAAGACGCTCCAGAAAGAACACAAGCCCCGACCTGCTCTCTTGTGTGCAGAGATAGATACGCGTATCTGTTAGTGTAGTAGCCACAGCAGCGGAAATAGTTGATGAAATACGACCAGCCAGCAGGGACGCTGTCATCTTTGGCCAGACCAAACGGACAAAATCATTTGAAGGGGCCCCCCTCTCAAAACATGCAGTGTAATGTGAGGACCCAACTCTGGGCCTTCCCTCTGCCTGGGCCTGGGACAACATACCCGTCTGTCCCTTCATCGGTTGGCAGGCATGCCAGCCAGTAGTGCCATATTGGGCCATTCTCATTTTCTCTCACATATGCAGTGAGTCATGAAACTGACAGATCATGCGGCCTCTAATGATTCAGCTGGGAATGAACATAATCCCGAGGCGTGATAGCAGTGTAGTTTTAATGCACAGTCAGGGTGTTGCTATAAAGCACATTGCGACTATATTAGGAAGGTCATGTTCTTACTGTAAACATGCAATTCATGATTAAGTAGTTAGCATACCGGTAGTAAATGAGATGAATTAGCTTTCAAAACCAACCAACCAATACAACTACATCCTAAAGAGATATTACATTGTAGTAGCATATGGCACTTTGTGTATCGAGTTTTCACAGACAGGTGACAAGTGTGAAAAGCCGCCTGGAACAAAATATAAGCTTATTTCTCTTGGATTCAAAGAGAATGGATTACTATTTTAAGTTTCATCAAAAAGAGAAAGAAAAAAAACAGTGAGAGAAGCAGGGAAGTTTCAGTCTGAGATACATATTATGTCCAGTGCTGAATCTGGTTTCTATGGCGACAATGCAGTCGGTGTCGGCACAGGTTAGCGTGGCATTCTGCAATGTTCTCTTTTTTTATTTTGCTTGCATGTTGATTCGACTGCATAAACACAGCCTTTTACCCTGCTCCCTAATCCCCACGTCCCCCTCCCTTCCTCCACTTCTCTCCCTCTCCCTCTATCTCTCTCTCCCCCCTTCACCAAAAGATCTTCAGCTCTCTGAGAAAAATGGAGGGAAAGTGGAACAGTGTCACTCGCAGTGGGCGCTAAGGCTAATAAACAAGCCCAGCACATAACATGGAGTCTCCATGGAGTTGTCCTGAGGTCACTCCCCCAAAGCATGGCAGTCTCCAGAGGGTGTGAATAGACAGTACACCATCATGAAAACAAGTGTTACAAAGATTTTCTGGGAAAATAAGAAAATGAAAAACAAATCTACATTACATTACATTATATTGCATTTGGCAGACGCTTTATAACCAAAGCGACTTTCAAAAGAGGACATAATCAAAGCCAACATCACTAGATACAAAGTGCACAGGAAATATACAGAACAACAAATAATAATGAAACAAAAAATGGTGCCGATTTCTTTCGATTCATTAATATGCAGATGTGCACACACACTCACACACAGGCTCCCAATTGAGGAGGAGACATTTCAAAGGCAAGAAATAAGAACAGTGGAGGAAATTAGGCACAAGAAACAGGTAATGAGGCAGAAACGGCTCCTGGCTCCCGCTGCCGCAAGGTTTTGCAGTTTTTTGGCCAGAGGACAGTGCCTTGGTCCACTCAGTCCATCTTCATCCCCACCACCCTCCCATGGCTATTCAGATGAATTTACCACTTGAGTGACTCTAACACATCACATTTAACCCTCTCTTAAGGTCACCAGAACTTCACATAACCAATGGGTTAATCATACTGTAACACATTGTCTAGATCAAGACAAACTCACTTCAAAGGACTTAAATGTCCTGCCATAGGATATTTCTTCCGGTGTACTCCTACCACATTCATCGTCACCAGTCCATTAATGCTCATCTACCTGGCTGAAGTTGTGTGATCATTTGGATCAGCTGGCTCAGTAAATTGCCTGGAACAAATATATGGCAGGACTTGGAGTTTCCATCTCTGACATTGCCCCAGCCTTCATTCAGGCTTGTTATTATTAACCTTTTGTAAGTATGGAGGTCAATGTATTGAACAGTGCTTGTTTGCTACTTTTTAAAACTTTTTCCCCCTTTTTTTCGATAGACTTTTTTTCATTCCCTCAGAAATGTTTATCCACTCAACAAGGTCACATTGTGGCCGTGAAAGGATAGAGGCCTGGAGCAGTTTTTGCCCATTTTAAAGATAAGAGCAGATAGGTCACTGGTGGTTTTATCATGCTTTTGTGGATTTCAGGTTTGCTTCTACTGTGTTACATCACCATTGTATGATTTATGATTATCACAAAAGAGTACATTTACAGTGACAGTTTATTGGTCATGCACCATTTTTGTGGTAGCTTTCTTCCAGTTTTGAAGAATTGGTTTGTAAAAAGTACAGTCAATATTTCATCAACTTTAAAGAGGCACTAGGTAGGATGACGTCATTTGCGCGGTGCCTGTGGCATGCCCGTCTCAAAATCTACACCGTAATGAAAAAAATGCTGTTCAAATAAACTCGTAGTGAGACTGTTTTTCATCCCGGAATGCCAGCAGTTGATACAATCAGTATGTAAAGCGATGTTTTCAAATGATAAGTGTTTCCCACGACACTCCCTCGGACCGCACTGCCAAAAGTTGCATGTGGGGTTTTCTGACAGCGGACCGTGGAAGTGATCACGAAAGCCGTCATTCACTTACTAAAGACTTGTATAAGCGTCGGCTGACTCGGGACCGTGATTAATTACACTTTTAATCCTACCTGGAGCCCCTTTTAACAAGGGATTTTAAAAGAAAACTGACACAGAAATATTTTGGGTGTTGCACAAGTACAGTAATAATAGTTCTGTAATAATATAATAATAAATTAAGTAATAATGCATGAGAGCAACAGCATACAGTAGCGCAGAGCCCATGGTATAACCTTATTGTCAGAAAAATTGTTATGGCTATGCCTTAATCTGTAATTTAAGGCTCCCAGTAATAATGTCATAGCAATGTTGTGATGATGTTGGGCAGCCATGGCCTAGTGGTTAGAGAGTTGGTCTTTCAATCTAGGGGTTGCAGGTTCGAGTCCCCCCTGACCTCTCCCTACATCTCCATCCATGGCTGAAGTGCCCTTGAGCAAGGCACCTAACCCCACATTGCTCCAGGGACTGTAACCAAAACCCTGAAAAATAATAACTGTAAGTCGCTTTGAATGAATGAAAGCGTCAGCTAAGTGCAATGTAATGTAATGTTGTGATGATGTAGTTGTGAATAGGCTTGCTGACGACCCCCTCTGTACAAAGAGGCTACAACTTTCTCTTGTTGTTGAGTTGTATTGGTGGACAGAGAGCCCTCTATTGGTCAGAGTAATGGAATGCAATCACCAGTGTGAGTCTCCTCTGTGTTATTCTCTCTCTCTCTCTCTCTCTCTCTCTCTCTCTCTCTCTCTCTCTCTCTCTCTCTCTCTCTCTCTCTCTCTCTCTCTCTCTCGCTCTCTCTCTCTCGCTATCTCTCGCTATCTCTCGCTATCTCTCTCTCTCTCTCTCTCTCTCTCTCTCTCTCTCTCCCTCCCTCCTACATTCTCAGAGCACATGCATGCATATTTGCATAGACACACAGCATAGATAGATAAACCGCACTCTGGTCTGTTTTTCTCCAAAAAATCTCCTCACAGCAACATATTGCATATTGACCTTCCATACACACAAACACACACACACACACACTATGTCAAGTACCTCTGGAAACACAAATACTCATTGGCCCCTCTCATGAAAGCTCTTTGAGCCTTTGCATAGCGATGAACAGCAGCAGCAGCAGCAGCAGCAGCATTTGATATATGCAAAGCCAGCCAGCCAGCAGCCTGCGTGTATGACATGTGCTCAAAGCCCTCAGCCTATTTTGGGCCTGTAATTAGGCTGTTAATATTTCAGCATTGTGTCTCTATTTCTCACGTTGGTGGTGGTGCCTCATTTTGGCTGCCCCATTACCATCCACACAACCCCACCCCACCAACACCATCACCACCATCACCACCATATTCTCCTTCCCCATCTCTGAAAAATGCATGCTTTTTAATTTAGGCTCCACTTAAACGAAATGAAAAATCGCTGGTATCAAACCACTTCACGTGTCAACCTTCCTCTGTCAGTTTTTGTTGTGTTGGCGGTTACGGTAATGTGATGTCGTGATCATTCTTCATCTTCATGTTATGGGGTTTGTGATGTTTGGCACAAACGAAAGAGTGGTGACCTAAAGTTAAGTTGTATCTCCTCTTCCCTCTGAACGTTTTGGGAAGCTGAGTTGCATTCAAGGTCTGAGGGCCTCATTGATTTTGTTTTCACCCTCCCAGAGGTCCCATGACTGCCACCTCCTCTCCTCTCCTCTCCTTTCCTCTCCTCTCCTCTCCTCTCCTCTCCTCTCCTCTCCTCTCCTCTCCTCTCCTCTCATCCTTCTTCTCTCCTCTCCTCTCCTCTCTACTGTTCCTTCTCCTCTCCTCTCCTCTCCTCTTCTCTTCTCTTCTCTTCTCTTCTCTTCTCTTCTCTTCTCTTCTCTTCTCTTCTCTTCTCTTCTCTTCTCTTCTCTTCTGCCCCTCCTGCCTCCTCTTTATTCTCTGGACCTCCTCCCTGCCTGTCATCAACTCTGCCACTGGCTGCCTCTTGCCCATGATGGAGTGAGAGCAATGTGAGGGAAAGAGAAAGGCAAGGGTGAGAGACAGAGAGAGGAGAGGAAGACAGATAGAGACAGGACAGAAAGAGAGAGGGAGGAGGCCGAGAGAGAGAGAAGGAGAGGGAGAGAGAGAGAGAGGGAGAGAGAGAGAGAGAGAGGGAGGGAGAGAGAGAGAGATCCCGCAGTGCACACATTGAAAAGCATTGATTTGTAAGCATACAGTGAGGCTTTGCAGACACCTGGGTGGCAGGGGAGCGCTGCAGTAAGAGCTCCATTGGGACACACAGGGAGGTGTGGAGACACTCTCTAAAATACTAGTGTGTGTGTGTGTGTGTGTGCGCGTGCGTGTGTGCGTGCATCCGTGTGCCTCTCTGTCTTTCTCTCTCTATATGCAGTATCTCTGTCTCCACATCTCTTTCTCTCTGTCTTTCTCTGTCTCTCTGTTTCTGTCTGTATGCCTACCTGCCTGTCTGTCTGCCTGCCTGTCTGTCTGTCTGCCTGTCTGTCTGTCTGTCTCTCTCTCTCTCTCTCTCTCTCTCTCTCTCTCTCTCACACACACACACGCATACACACACACACACACACACATCTTTTCTTACTATCTCCATCTTTTGCTCTCTCCATCAGCCCTTCTCTCTCTCTTTCTTCTTCTATATCTCTCTACCTCTTTCTTTTTGTTGAAGTGATGCAGCTCTAGGGATTGTAAGAAAGCATAAGGTGTAATGCTTTCTTTTACGGTACAGTTGTCATACATAATTACTGTGTACTCTCTGGGCAACAACAGGGCAACAGAAAGAATTGCCAAGAAAAAGAAATCACTGTGTATTTACTGGATAACAACAGGGTAACAGAGAGAGACTAGATGGTACCTAACAGGTTACTTCTCTCTGTTACCCTGTTGTTATCCGGAAAATACACAATAGTTTCATAGTATAGCTCGACATATTTGTATACCATAGTATTTACTTTGTAATTACTCCCTTTTTAACCAGCTAGATACCATGTAACTTCTCTGTGTCACCCTGTTGTTACCCAGAAAGTACACAGTGATTGCTGCCTCTACTGAAAGTGAAAGTGAAAGCCCACCTGGGAAACTACAACTCCCATTGTCATCGGGACACAGCACTCCATAGCACACAAGTGCACACTGCACACAAAGACATTGCAATTATGCCTCACCCGTGCAAGGGGGCAGCCCCCAATGCCGCCCGAAAGGGAGCAGTGTGGCGGGACAGTACCATGCTTCGGGTACCTCAGTCATGGAGGAGGATGGGGGAGAGCACTGTGTGTGTGCTGCTCACCAATACCTGAGCACTGTCTCCCTGGGCCCAGCTCACGTGTCTAGCACCGTTTACTAGGCCATTATTGCATTACAGCCGCTGACGCTGCTGCACCTGCACTTGCACTCATCTCGCCGGTAATGCACTCCATTTCAGCCAAGAGAGGGTCTCCCTGACGCTCGCTCTCTCTTTCTCACTCTCTCTCTCACTCTCTCTCTCTCTCTCTCTCTCTCTTTCTCTCTCTCTCTGTCTCTCTCTACATCTCCTTCTCTCTCTCTCTCTCTCTGTCTCTCTCTCTCTCTGTCTCTCTCTCTCTCTCTCTCTGTCTCTGTCGCTCTCTCCCTTTCTCACTCTCTCTCTCTCTCTCTCTCTCTCTCTCTCTCTCTGCATGTGTGTGTGTGTGTGTGTGTGTGTGTGTGTGTGTGTGTGTGTGTGTGTGTGTGTGTGTGTGTGTGTGTGTGTGTGTGTGTGTGTATGTGGAGAGATGTGTTGCCAACATGTCTGATCCTGATCCTGTGAATGCTGAAGATCTGTGTCTAGAACTGCTCTCGCAGCTGTGGCTTTGGCTATGGCTATGTTGACCCCTCCATTTGGGGCCATGGGTAGCCCACATACGATAAACCGAGGCGGTGGAAAGTGTGTTAACATCAGCGGTGGAAAGTGTGTTAACAGGCTGTTTTACGGCCTGGTTTGGAAGCTGCACACAACAACAGAAGGACCTACAGAGAGTGGTGCGCTCTGCAGAGCGCTCTATCAAAGCCAACCTTCCAGGACTCTTGGGCCTTTACACTAAGAGAGTGGGAGCCAGGGCTAGGAAGATTATGCAGGATGTCTCACACCCCAACTCTTACATGTTCACCCTACTTAAGTCCTGCAGACGACTCAGAACCATTCAGGCCAGAACAGAGAGATTGAGGAAAAGTTTTTACCCCCAGGCAGTGCGACTGCTGAACAGAGACTTTTTTAAATAATAATTTTCTTTAACTTATTTCTCACCTTTTATTTCCTTTTTTACTTTACTTCTTTAATTTTTAATTTTTAATTTTAATTTTTAATTTTTAAGATGCAGAGCTGATGACCCCATCATCATTTCACTACACTTACCATGTATGTGACAAATAAAAGTACTTGAACTTGAACTTGAACTTGAACACATTCTTGTCAGTCAGGCTAGTCAGTCAGACCCACTTGTCAGTCAGGCCTACCTACCGTGTCAGATGGCTGTTATTATTGTTGACTAATAATGATTAGATTACATATTTATACGGCTAATATAGTAACCTACTGTACATACCGTAGGCATTGTTTTGATGTCTTTGATGGCTATGATCCTACTGTGTGGAATCATATGATTCTCTCTCTTTCTCTCTCTCTCTCTCTCTCTCTCTCTCTCTCTCTCTCTCTCTCTCTCTCTCTCTCTCTCTCTCTCTCTCTCTCTCTCTCTCTCTCTCTCTCTCTCTCTCACTCTGTCCAACATACACATGTGGTAAGGCACATGTTTATGTTTGTGTGTGTGTTGTGTACATGCTGCAAGCCTGTGTGTACATCTGCTAAACCATACTGTATGTTGTGTACTATCTATGTGTGAAAGTAAGAGGGGAGTATTACGTTGAGTGTATATTTTTCTCACTCGTATTTGATTTCATTTTGCAGTCGTTATTTCTCCAGCTACACTCTCCCTTGTGGCACAGGCAGCCTGTGGAGGCTTCCTCTGAGCCCCCAACACGTCTGCAGCTGTTCTCCTTGTTTGCCCCCATATGCTACACCAGCTTCACAGCAGCCATCCCCTGCTCCACTTTGCCTCCCAGCGCTCTGAGGGTCTCACTTGAACACTGTTCCACCTCCCTCATTGCAGAGATAGACCTACAACGTATATCCCACTCGCTCTCTCTCTTTCACCCACTCGACTCTTTGCATCCAGAGGGCAGTGCACTTCACCAACCCCATCGCTGCTAACAAGTGTGTTTTACCCATGCTGTAGTGGCCCAAGCAATTTCCTCTCATCTTCTCCACTACGCATTTCAATATGGCGTCAAGTGGGGTAGATTCAGACATGCACACTTGTGTTGAAAGCACAAGTGCACACTTAACACATACCTGATACTCTCTGCAGACCTTCCCCCCCTTGGTATTGCCACAGTTATCGTGGGCTGCCCTCCGATCATCTACACCACCTGAATCATCATCCAGCCAATGCACACTGTTCCATTCATAGGGCCCTATGAAATCCGTTTTAATTTTTCTGAAATTCTGTTTTATTTTTTTCTCAAATTCCGTTTTTTCGGATTTATTTTTTGCCATATCAAATTTTTAAAAAATTTTGAGCTTATTTTCGCCTCTCACAGGGCCCTACATTCAGTCCAGTCAGTGCCATGCAGTCCCCATGTGGCACTGTTTACCAGTGTGGGGCTAATTAGCCCTTTTTCATCTGACGTCAAACACCTTAGATTCAATGCATTTGAAGCAGGACAAGAAACATCCGGTGGGACAGAAATAGATTTACACCCCGGTGTTTTCTGTGGATGCCGGAAGTCTTTTTTCTTGCTTTGCTTCACTTGTCTGACGTCATGGTGGAAAAGGCTAAGTGAGAGCTATTGGCATCTTGTGTGAGCGCTGTGCTGATGCGCCACTGTTGTCCTGCTCAAGAGGGGCCTTACTGCGTACCGCACACTGAGAAAGATTTGGTTCACGAACTCAGCAGGCATGGTGGACATGGAGCTGTAGAGGAGAAGAGAGGAGAAGAGAGCTGAGGAAATCAGAGGAGAGGTGCATTATGAGGCATTATATTCGAGCAGATTTCACAGAGTAGCAATTGGATTAAAAAGATGCACATTTCAAACTTCAAATCAAACCCTTAGTCTTCCCACCTGTAATAGTTTCTCGATTCGGTGGCTCCAGACCCTCAAAATTAGTACTAACCCCAACTCCGATGAAGTTGGGACGTTTGGTAAACAGTGAATAAAATCAAAATGCTATCATTTTCAAAACACTCAATCTATTCATTAGATGGAGAATAGTGAAAAGACAACATATTAAGTGTTAAAACCGAGAAAAAATATTGTTTTGGGGGACATATGTACTCATTTCTAATTTGATAAATCCAACACGTCTCAAAAGAGTTGGGACGGGGATCAGTGAAATTTAGTAAACATCCAAATAAGATAAAACAACAAAGAAGAACATTTCAAAATGAATTGTACTGACGGACAATATAGGTGTCCAGGTATAAGATCATCACAGAGAGGCTGAGTCACTCAGAATTAAAGATGCAAAGGGAATAATTACCATAGTTATTACATACATTTTTGAATTCCCTTTGATTTACCACGATTGAGTGTATATAAGACATGTTTTTGTTAATAAAATCATTGTATAGGTTCATGACATCATGAAATATATATTGGCTGTAGTCTCACTCTAATTCCTGGAGTGCTAGAGCTATTGAAAATTGACCATATTAAGAATGCTTAATGCATGAAAATGACACAGGGGTTTAACATTCTCCTAAGCACCTGAGCTCACTTGAAATAGACCCAGAAGGCATGGAAACTGTCCTTTGCTTACAGAAGTCAGCAGAAGTTGTAGAAGTCCATTCTTTTGACAATAATAGAGCATTGCACATCCTGTGCTACAGTGAAAATGGACCATCCAACTTGTGTTAGTGCTAGCTTCAAAAGTCAGCCTCCATGATGGCATGCGGATGCAGTAGTGCATTGGTTAAGATGTTCTCACTCATCTGTAGAGTTAAATACAGTGCTGAATGGTATAAATGGGTTTTAAACAGCATGAAAAGCCACTCATGCATTATATTTTGAAGGGAGATCTTCGATTACTGCCACAAAGTAAGGTCAAATTGCATTCTCTACTATGTTTTAACAGTTTGGCTCCATCATAAGGACCAGCATGTGATAAAATGGTGGGTTTTTGGTCAAGACCTGTCACACTGTAAGCACTACAGAAAGGAAAACATTGCAAAACATGACAATGAATACACCCACCATTTAAGCTGGTAAAATAATTTCCAAGATAGTAATTAACACTGTTTTTTATATAAAATCATCTCATCGGTTAATATATTTAACTGTTAAGTGTTGTCTTTTGTTTTGTTTTTAGTCTTCCTCGACATTTGCTGCCATTTATTGTCCCCGTCCCAACTCTTTTGAGACGTGTTGGATTTCTCAAATTAGACATGAGTACATATGTCCCCCAAAACAATATTTTTTTCTCGGTTTTAACACTTAATATGTTGTCTTTTCACTATTCTCCATCTAATGAATAGATTGAGTGTTTTGAAAATGATAGCATTTTGATTTTATTCACTGTTTACCAAACGTCCCAACTTCATCGGAGTTGGGGTTTGTAAGTGGGTAGGGTGAGACCACGCTGCATGTCTCCCAGCCCTCCGGGCCAAATCAGATTGACACGCCATTATCTGTGGATGGCTGCTATGCTAGCTTTTGTAATTAGCTACCATGCTGCTCGCCTTCCCTCTGAGAACCCGCTGAGAGCTTGGTGCTGTCACCACATCTCCAAACATGTGGACATGCAGGCACGTGCACGCACGCACGCACGCACGCGCAAACGCACACAAAACGCTCACAGGAGA
>NC_085875.1:6452515-6480015 GCF_034702125.1 Engraulis encrasicolus | reverse complement strand
AGACATTTGCGAATACATGCCTAAATGTTTGATTTGGCTTTGGACGTGCCTTATAAGTTACTTATACAGGCACATTGTATGTATAATGCCGTGTCCAGACCAAGAGTGAACTACGCTGCCTGGTAGCGTGGGTAGCAGAAGAAGTTTCGCTTTGAATTCGCTGTATTCGCTGCAGACGCAGCATTGACATGTTTGATTCAGCTAATCACATAACGGCTCTGGCTTGACAGCCTGGGACATTCGGAGATATGAACGTTCCGATTGGTTTTCGCCGAACAGCGTAGTTTAATCGTCAAAATTTCCGTGTCAAATTTGGTAGCGCAGGTCGTGTGCCCTCCATAGAGAAATAATGACTTCCATCGCTTCGTTCGCTCCGTTCGCTCCTGGTCTGTACATGGCATTAGTGCTAAAAGATGTATCCCTAAAATAAAGTGTTACCCAATGCGGTTCCTTGTTCTGCTCCATCCTCAGAGTAAGACTATTTTTTTTAATGATTTTTTTATAAACTCACCTGAAGAGGCTCTGGAGCACCGAAAAACAGCAATAAAGTGTAATGGGTGGTGTGATTGGTGGTATAATGGGTGGATATTCTTCTACTACTTTGAGCCATTGGTTACATCCAACTCACCCGTTCCAATTGAGGTGTGCAAAAACATCCGAACAGTGCAACACAGAAAGACCTGTACAGGGATACAAGGATAGAAAACAGTAATTGGTAACTTTAGCCCGTTTCGGACGGGACTTTTATTACCTATGACATACCTATGACTTACCTATGAGTTTTATTACCTATGGACCCCCGATAATTCGGACCCCGATAATTCGGAATAATTACGGAGAATGTCTGAGTTCTTAGTCCTGTGCGAATGTGCCATGTCCGCGATTTGTGAGGTAATAATTCCGCCACGAATTACCTACTGTATTTCGGCGAAACACAGACGTCCTGGGGTAATTTCCCATAGGCGTGCCGTCTGTACCCCCTTATAATGTCTGTGAATTGAGTGAATAACAGACGTTTATTTATCCCATCCGAATGCGCCCCGAAAAATCACGGCGGTCCGGGGGTAATTGCGAATTACCAGGGGTCCATAGGTAATATTTATCCCGTGCGAATCGGGCTATAGAGTCATTTTCGTAAAGTATGTAGTGAAATAGAGCAATAGAATTGAAATTGAGACGGACAAGAGAGGACATGGGGGTGGCAAATAATGATTGGGATTGATGAGTGATGTTTTTTTGTTATGAAAGAAAATGATGTAAGAACAAAAAGCAAAAGAAACAAAGAGACAAAGTACACAAGTTCTCTCATGTGCCCAGTCTCATCTTTCTGAATTCTCTCTCTGCTCTCTCTCGCTCTCTCTCTCTCTCTCTGTATTGTCTCTTCCTTTATCTGCAGAAAGTTATTTGCTGCTGTGCTACAGTGCGGGGTTGAACTTTTTTATATTTAACAAAATATCAAGGTTTCTTTTTATTGCTGGGAATAGGCTCTTTCATTGCCACTCTCTAAAAGCATAGCCACTGATGCATTGTCTGCCCCGAGCCGAATCTCCTAAATACAAACCTAATTTTAGAGACCCGGCGGTTGCAGCACTGTGCTGTGCTGGGGTGAAGTGGAGTGGGGTTGGGGTTGGGATGAGGTGGCTCGGTGCTTGGGCCAGCCTTTACCAGTGGCACCCGGCCCATCTCATTACTTTCACCCTTCCCTTCCTTTCCCTTCCCTTCCCTTCCCTTCCCTTCCCTCAGCCTCCTCCACAGGCTCCTAAAGGAAGCCCACAGCCACAGGCTTGTCTTCCTCACTCGCTCGCTCGCTCGCTTCCCCGGCCCCAATTTCTTTGGAGGATTATGGGCATGGGGGATTTGTGTGTGTGTGTGTGTGTGTGTGTGTGTGTGTGTGTGTGTGTGTGTGTGTGTCTGTGTGTCTGTGTCTGTGTCTGTGTCTGTGTTTGTGTGATGTTGTTTTTTTTTTTTTTACAGAGAATGCTGCAGTGTGTTGTTATGGCTGTCACTCTGTCTTGCAGTTACCAGTCTGCTTACTTTGCTGATAGATGTGAGGCAAGTTTCTAATTTCTTATTGTATATTTTTAGGATTTTTTGGGGTCATTATTTGACAGAATAGTGAAGGGCAGACTATTTGCCGTATTCGAACCTGGGGCCCCATGGACATACAGTATAGCCCATTCATTGTACATGGTACTGGATGTACATTGCGAAGCGAAAGCCCATTGGGAAACTCCAACTCCCATTGTCATTGTGACACAGCACTCCACAGCACACAAGTGAACACTGCACACTGCATACAACGAAATTGCATTTATGCCTCACCCGTGCAAGGGGGCAGCCCTCAGTGGCGCCCCATGGGGATGATCAGTATAACACAAATATACACAAACATTCATACAAGTGGTGCTGCCTCTGATAATGCAGGATGCGCAGTCGGAAAAATCACTCAACACCTACAGTATATGACTGTCTGGCTTATTGATTTGTGTCACTAAGTACTAGGGGTGGTACGGTTCACAAAATTCACGGTTTTCGGTTCTCTACGGTTCTTTTTTTTAGTTCATGATAAATGGTGCACTAGGAATATTGAACAATATTTATATAAATGCAGTTATAAAGTGATGATGCGCAAGTTCAATTTGACCTTTTGCATGTATCTGAGAACTGCCTCTTGTGCTAACCTGGGCTTGCACTTAAACTGTCGTCAGCTGATGTGCTCTGTTTGAGCGTTCCAAAGGCCCTCTTTCAATCGGACTTATCACTAAATATCCTACATAAGGTTTGTATAGGCTTATAATGTGAAAATGGTGTGATTTTAATTGTGTCATCCTCTGATGGATCTTATACGCTAATGTTTTAATCAGATAGACTGGATAAGATACTCATAGAATCTCTGTTTTACATATTTTTCTGGGCAGTACATGAATTGCGGTTTGCAACGGATTGCACGGTTCGGTTTGGTATGTGTGTGAATTGTACGGTTTTCGGTGCGGTTTGTACCATCCCTGTACAATCACATGAATTCCTGCATGTGGAGCAGAACTGGTATACATGAGGACCACCATCATTTCCATCAGCTAACCCCTCAGGTTGTTTTCTTTAGAGCCACTCTGGTTTTTCTCTAGAGAACCTCTGCTTTCAAATGCAGCGTCATGGATGCTGCAGATAGAATTCTGTCCTGAACTACTTGTGAACCACCCTGGGGCGTTGGAAGGTTGCGTTGCCCAGGGCGCAAATCATTGTAGGACTGCCACTGATTGTAACAAACCTTTCTACCAGAGAGAGTAGAGAGAGAGAGGTTCCATTGGCCCATTGTTTCCGGGTTCTACTATTGCAAGGATGAGGGGGGGAAATCCCCCTTTAGGCAGACTTAAGGACTATTCTATTCAATGTAGGAGCAATATGACACACCCCTTTAGGCAGACCGGAACCTGGTCACGTTAGGTGCCCATAGAAACCTATTATGTTGGCATATCTCTATATACTTAAAGAATCTCTGTTTCTACAGACACCCCAGTAATGCTCTGCAAACACCCCTGGACCCCACTTTGAGAAATATTGCTATAAGGCATCCTTTAGAAACTTTTTTAAAATCTATATTTTTAGGGCTTTTGTGCCTTTCTTATCTGACAGGACAGTGGAGAACAGAGCAGACAGGAAATGCTTGAATGAAAGAGAGATGGCCTAGTCTGCGCTCGAACCCAGATCCCTGGAGTAACTGTATGGTTCCTGCCGTTTGAGCCACGACCAAGGTCTTTCTTTTTAGAAACTTACTGCACTTCCTCAGAGAAGAGCAGGACACTGGACATCTGTGTGCTATATATATTTGTGCCTTTTTTCGTATTCGGGTGACCTGGCCTGGCCCAGTCGGTACCAGCCACTCCTCAGGTCCACAGAGGGGAGATGAAATGGCTTTTATAGACTTCTTTAATGCCGCCTCACCGACTTGGCTTGTCTGAGTGTGGTCATTGCCAGCTCTGAGATCACCTAGCTTTTGTTTTGTGCTGGCTTTTATTGTTTAATTACAAACCCCAGACCTCCCCTCGCAAACATCTTCGCTCTTAATTTGAAAGGAAATAGATGTCTAGTTCGGCACAGCTTAAAAGTGCATTCAACATGAATTACTTATCGCTTAGTTTTACATACCTTTTAGTTTGTTAATTTCTTTGACCTTCATCACTATGCCCCTCTCTCTCACCCTGCATTCCTTTCTAGCTTCAACATTGAACTCTCAAAGCACTCTGCATGTGTCTCCACTATCTCTTTTTCTCTCCCCCATGCCCAGTATGCTCCTGTCCCATTATGCAAATTAATTGATTTGACTCTCATTGCTAGTGTGTGTGTCTTTTTGCATTTCATTCTGTTAGCTTCTACACTGAACATTCCAAAAATAAAAGCAAAGTCGTCTGCCTTTGTCTGGCTAATGCACGCCTCTGTCTCTGTCTCTCTCTGTCTGTCTGTCTGTCTGTCTGTATGTCTGTCTCTCTCTCTCTCTCTCTCTCTCTCTCTCTCTCTCTCTCTCTCTCTCTCTCTCTCTCTCTCTCTCTCCCTCTCCCTCCTGTCTCAGTGTCTTTCCCCCCATGCCTAATATGCTCATATCCCACTATGGAAATTAATTTATTTGACTCTCATGTCTCTTTCTGAGTTCTCTTCTGTTAGCTTCAACTCTGAACATTCCAAAATTCAAAGCAAAGTCGTCTGCCTTTTGTCTGTGTCTTTGTCTGCCCACTGCATGTCTCTGTATCTCTGTCTCTCTGTCTCTCTGTCTCTCTGTCTCTCGGTCTCTCTCTCTCTCTCTCTCTCTCTCTCTCTCTCTCTCTATCTCTCGCTGTTTTGGTGCCTCTCCCTCTCTATGTCCAATATGCTTGTGTCCCTCCATGGAGCATCTTCAGCAGCTGTCCACTGTGCCAGCACAGCAATTACTGTAAAGTGTCACCGTGCATTTCCCTCCTCATTACCTGAATAGGACTCATGCCGGCCGGCCAGCACTCATTTGGCACATTCTCTCTCTCTCTTTCTTTCTCTCTTTCTCTCTCTCTCTCTCTCTCTCTCTCTCTCTCTCTCTCTCTCTCTCTCTCTCTCTCTCTCTCTCTCTCTCTCTCTTCTACACAACCAGACCACATGGCACCGCGTGGCACTGCAACCCTGCTGCCTAATTGATTTCCACCTCTTTGCCAGCTCATAGCCGTTAGCCATTGGAGCAAAATGGCCGTCAGAGCCATCCGGCTTGGGTACCAGAGCTACTTTGTTGGATCGGTAAAAAGATGACATTTGTATGTGTGAGAGAGAGAGTGGCGGAGTACTGTAGTTGCACAGTGTCAGTTTGGTCAAGTTGGGACATCATTGTCAGTAGCTTCCTATTGAACATTGAATGCCCCTGTGTGTGTGTGTGTGTGTGTGTGTGTGTGTGTGTGTGTGTGTGTGTGTGTGTGTGTGTGTGTGTGTGTGTGTGTGTGTGTGTGTGTGTGTGTGTGTGTGTGACTGTGTATGTTTCTACCTTTTAGGTTTATTCATTGCCTTCCTTTCAAAACGTCGGCCCCGTTTCATTTTGCAGTACAAGGCCCACAGTATAAGGATTCCTGCAGATGGTGCCTGCCATTTGTCGAACAGGATTGTTGATATGATTGTATACGAGGCTTTCTCTGCCTCTATTTCTAAGCTTCATCCTGTGACCCTCCCCAAACCCAGATTAAGATGGCCTGGGACCCCTTGGCTACAGGTTGCTGTGCCCCCCAGAAGGCAATTTCTGAGAAAAATTTACATTGATAGACACTGTCATAATTACGAGATAGGAATTACGGATAACATGTCTGCTCAACACAACAGATGAACTTTTCAATATTGCATTTGGTCACAATTCTGCAATTTTTCACTTTTGGCCAATCAGGGCCCCCTGGCAGGTAGGGGGGCCTTAGGCTGCAGCCATATCTAGCCTGTGAGTTAATCCGGCCCTGCCTCTCCTTTTTTGTTATCCAGCAGCTTGAGCATCACCCGACAGGCAGCGCACGCGCTATAGTGATTAGAGCGGTATACAAAGTGACAAGACAGCCACAGGCAGGCGTGCCGTTCCGTGCAGAACAGAACAGCACACATCGCACCTGGGTCCCCGGGCAGGCTTTCTCCCCGTCCAGACAGTAAAAAAAATGCAGTGTTAATTCAACACTTAGAGAGTACTCGAAAACCAACTACACTTTAGAAGATGTAAAATCGACTCTTAAGTGTTGAATTAACGTTGCATTTTCCACTGTGCAGCATCCAGAATACCTGCCTGCCTGGTCTGCCTGTCTGCTCTGCCTGGCTCTCCCTGTGGAGAGTGCAGGCCAGACTACAGCATAGCACAGTGCATCTGGGACACTGATGCCCTCAATTACCTTTATTTCACAGGCCTGATGGGGTGCCCGCTCCACTCATGGCCAGGCTTGATCAGGTTTGCCAGCCAGGGCAGGCAGGCGTACTGGGGGTGAGGGTGGGTTTGGGAAGGAGGAGATTGAGTGGGGTGGGGGCTTAGGGGTGATTGGATTGGTTGGGTGTGGGGGGGGGGGTCGCCTGCAGAAAAGCCATCCTGTTTCACTGCAGAGCCGCCCTGTGTCAATGTGTGCTCCTCTCTGCTGATACGGGATCAACGTAAAACATGAAATCAAATCTGTTGGAGGGTGAAGGAATGAAGGAATGTCTTGGGATTAAAGAAAACATTCTTGAAATCCCTTTGAACTCTTGCCTGCTCGCCTGCATTTTATTGGCCAATTTGGTCATTTGTATTCAAAGAACAGAATTCGACCAGATAAACCTCTGCATATTATTACATGCCGGCCAACTACTGTAAGTTCTGGGGAGAGATCTGTGCTGAAAATGTAATGACCCACCACACTGCACCTGCTGCACAAAAGAGAGGGCTTCTTCCAAAAACTGAAGCATTTCCAGTACTCTTCCTAGCCTGGCTCTCACACAGACCCTTCGTGCTTCGTGCCATCGTGAGAGCCAGGTTATACTCTTCCAGCCTGCCCATATGTTCTGTCTTCTCTCATCCACAATACCTGCTGTGCCTCACATGTTAAACTGACAGCATAGTTGGAATTACAAGGGGTGTTGAAGGGGTGCACGAGCTGAGTGAAGCAGACAAAGTCTAGAGGCAGAAAATATTTTGGTCTGGATGGTTGGTCCTAGCAGCGCATCATTATATAGATAATCCAAAAGGACACGCACAATCTGTCCTCCAATTACAAAGGTCTGTCTGTGTATCGAGTTTTCTTTTGGTTTGAATATGTCTACAGTAGTAGTGAGTCGTTGGGAAGGACGTAGCAAGGTGACGACATGGCCATGCTGGGCTGTTACGTGCAGATGAAAAGTTTGAACGGCAACAGTTTGTCCCGCACACCCACATCTTTCACCCTCATCAATGGTGTGGTGCCAGACGGTTCATTTAATGTTACAGTCTGACTTGCCAGGCTTGGGGTACGCTAGCCCCTCATCAAGACACTTCCAAGATTTCTTATTAGAGATGCACCGCATCCTGATTTTTAGGATCCGGCCGGATAACGGATCCACTGCTTAAGATCCTGCCGGATCCGGAACCGGATACCGGATCCTACGAAAGGGTTGAAACACATAGCCAACTCACACACGTGGGCCCTTTTTATTACGTTGGCGCAAACTATTTTTAAGACTCATTGGCTTACTGCCACACTGCCTTCAACGGCCGCTTCCAAAGGGCTTTCACTCCATGCAGCGATTGGGGTTGTGAAAGACTGACTGAAAAGCCTAGGCTACGTAAAAAGCAGAGATGCCCCAGATCCTGATTTTTAGGTAACTGCCGGATACCGGATCCACTGTTTAACCCTATCGCACCGGACGCATCATATTTGATTCATCAAATTCAAAGCCCTCTCCCCGCTGACACAAAAAAAAATCGATCTCAAAAACATCCTGCGTGTCATTTCCAAACGTCCTGCAGTACACGGAAACCGCCACAAGAGAGCAGCGGTCGACAACAAGTTGACCACAGCTCGGCGAAAAATAGAAAAATGGGGTAGAAGCGGTTTCCCTGACCGACGCTGAGATATCGTCAAATTGCAAAGGGTTTGTGTACAAATTTCCGAAATATAACTCTACATCCTTTAATTTGAACACTTGCTTTGTGCAATTAATCAAGGAAGAGTTTATATTTTTACACCGTGTTGCAGAGAGATCATGCTAAAACTGATGAAACAAATAAGCACCATCCGGCGGTGGCAGGAAGTCAGCCATCAACGCATTTTGCCATAGGGAAACTTACAAAGCATACCACGACGATCATTTAACAAAACACACAAGTTGTTTTACTTCAAGACAAAGATATTGCCTTAAGAAACAGGTTTTACTTGCAATTTTGAAAATGTAATGCAAAATGATGAAATTATGATCTCGTAAAAAATGCATTGAAGTGAATGGAGAAATGGTCCAATTGTAGTAATGGACCCATATATTCAAATTCCACATAAAAAATGAATAATGATCTATATTACACTCATAAATAGGTTGTTAAGCATTCGATCAGCTATGTTTTTACATAGATTTAAAAAAAAAATACCCAACCAGGCTGTGGGAAATGTAAAATATGGTCCTGCTAAAACAAGGATAGGCTAAAAAAAATGGCAGGATCTCACTAAATATTTAAAGATAATCCTCAAATTAAATTGTCTGACAACTTTTTTTTAAATTAAAATGCATTAAAAAACATTTTTCAATGGTCATGAAATTGGAATTTTCATTTCTTTAAAGCCTGATGCATCATATATGATGCATTAAATATCTCAGTGACCTTAACAAAATTTTGATTTTTTTTTTTTTACATTTCTTATAAGGGACCAATATTGAAGCAAATTCCAAAAAAATTGAATTTTCTCTCATTGCTTTCATGGTTCAGGTCTCACAGGGTTAAGATCCTGCCGGATCCGGATAGCCTGAAAAACCCTATTATCCTGCCGGATCCGGAACCGGATCTTGGGGATCCTGTACATCTCTATTTCTTATACATGCTACATCTTCATGTTCCCTTTAAGGGACAAATAAATAAACTTGACATGACTTTGACTTGATGAAGTAACCTCCAAAAGAAACTGCACGATTGGTTGGCAAATATCAATCCAATTTATGTAAAATGTAATACCCCCTATAGAAAGTTTGTGCCACCAATTATGCAGTGTTAATTCACATTCTGACCTGCTGCAATATATCTCTCATGTGAACAGGGGTGGTCCTAGGGGTGGGCCAATTGGCGGGCAGCACTTGCAAGGGGGCGGCACAATTGCTCTCTGCACCCTGACAACATTGTGAAAAATTGCCAATTACTGTTATTAACATGTTATTTCAGTGCTATTACCATGTTATTGCAATACTCAACACGGTATTAGTGTATTTTTAATTTAAATTGTATTTTTATCAGCAGTTATGGGCATTTTTCCGCCAATTTTGTGATCTTTGTTCAAGGGGGGGTGGGGGCGCGGTTGGGGGGGAGGGGGCATCGCCCGGGGCGCCAGTCACTGTAGGATCACCACTGCATGTGAACCCTGTGCTCATGCTGAGGTCCTCTGCCCCGAAGCCAGCACAGTGCATCTGGGACCATGTGCAAATGATCTCGCTGCTTTTGCATGCCGTACAGGGCTCAGGGCTGTGTCTGGAAAGCAGCAAAATGCAAAATGTTTGGTGGCAGCAAGACATTGAGGCGAGTGGAATGCATAAAATATAAAATCCTTGATAGGTTATCTTTGTTTGGCCAATTTTGAAGAAAGCACAAGTGCTGTCTCAATGCGGTCTTCAATATCACACCATGTAGTAGGAAGCTATTCCTGATGTTATGACAACTGTACTCCGTTTTGCTGTCTAGTCAGTTAGGCCATCTGAAAAAAGGCTTTAATTGGTCGCTCAATGCCTGGTTATGGTGCGTGACTTGTTAGACAGAGAGAGAAGCAAGGTATTCAATCTGTACAGCACCATTTCGGACAAAGCCAAGGTTATCACAGCTCCCAACATACCAGAGTTTTGCTCTGCACAGTTGAGTCATCAGTTTTTACACCAGTGGTCTTATATGGCAAGCGTTATATAGACCATCTTGTGTTGGACAATAAACTCAGAGCAACCACAACTGCAGGAGAGAGTCTTCAAAACGTCCCTTTCACTTAACAACAAAAATCCACACAAATATGAGAAACAGCATGCAGACGACAGACAGGGGTAGCTTTTTGGTAGCTTTTTTTTTGGTGTGTTTGGGTAACACATATTGTTGTTGGTGAAAAAAAAAGATGTTCAGCAAAACAGTTTGCCATATCTGCGCTGCTTCAGTCCTCATTAAAACGGAGTGATAGTGATAATGAGCTGTGAAGGAGAGAGAGAGAGAGAGAGAGAGAGAGAGAGAGAGAGAGAGAGAGAGAGAGAGAGAGAGAGAGAGAGAGAGAGAGAGAGAGAGAGAGAGAGAGAGATGAGGCCGCTGCTGTGCCAGCTCTGTTCATTAGAGGATGGCCACCCAGGGGCATGATTCTGAGCCTGAGGTTTTTTCTGTGCACCTAAAGTTATTTATTTTATTTTACTCTAGAAGTTGAGCGTGCCCTCTGATACACATGAGTCTGAGCCCCCCTCTCCCTCTTCTCTGTATTGTTGTCATCATGTCATATATACTGTAGAGTAGACCTGAGGGGTATTCCAAGAATAGGCTCAGTAGTAAAGCAGGTTAAGTTAACCTTGAAGTAGTGGTACGTCATCTAATAGAAGAGCCTGGAATCATTATTTCCTTAACTAAATGACACATGCAGGCTTTTTTTTAGATTTACTACTACAGGGTAACTTACTGTAGCCATGTTGATCACTTAAGCATGTTCTTGGCAGCGTATTGTGACCAGTGAATTATTAGGGTACATATCAGTTTACTCTGCAATGGACTAGAAGTGGAGGCTGAAGATGAGACAGCAAGGTGGGAGTATCATTAGCAGACATAGGAGAGGCTGCCCTCTGAAAATAAGATAGAAAATAATCGTTTATTCTGCCTGTGTTTTCTACACAGGTGATTTCGCTTATTACTTGGTCTACTTGTCGGATGACGTGAGGTTCATTAGGAGCCATTGGCTCAGAAAATGGTTGGAAGCGAAATATAGCAGGAATTGTTCACCATTTGAATCAGGGATCATCACCTCTTGAAAGCTGATACAAGCACACTAAGGAGCTGTTTCCACGTAGCAGGATATTTTTAAATGTGGATATTTTTTTTCTCCTGTTTACAGTAGATTTTAAAAAAAAAATATATATATATATCAAACAGCAGGCTTTGAAAATATCCCATTAAGGGGGGTAAAATGCATCTGTTACAATGGAATTTTTATTCTTATCCCCATGTTGCGTTTCCACCAGTGGTGTAGTCTACGTAGAACGCGGGAATACGGAGTATACCCACTTCTAAATTTCAGGGATTTCAGTATACCCACTTAAAATTGATTGATCCATTGATTTGAATGGCACAAATATATACAGTATACCCATTTCAAAAAAATCTCAAATATACAGTATACCCACCACAAATAAGTAGACTACACCACTGGTTTCCACCTAAACAGGAGAAAAAATATCCAAATTCCAAATGTATTAATATCCTGCTACGTGGAAACAGCACCTACGAAAGAAGAGATCATGGATTTTGGACAGATTGTCATCACTGTTAGAAAGCAGGTGTATTACGTTACATTTCAGAATCAGGACCTAAAATTCAAAACAACACAACATCCAGGTCCCCTGGCCCGTTCATTTCCAAGCTCCACAAGCCACACATTCCCAGTCTCCTCTGTACACGTGAGTGTGGAGATGAACACAGCACACAGGGCCGGTTCTAGGCAATTTGGTGCCCTAGGCTAGTGGTTCTCAACCTGGGGTGAGGGCACCCCCTGGGGTGCGCCAGAGATTGCAGGGGGTGCGGGGGATGTTGTTTGTGTTGAGGTTGCGACCAAAATTCTGCTTGCAAACATTACATTTAGACCAATTGAAGACCAAATTAAAACATGTTTTGTCCCCAATTAAAGGTATTGATTAATGTATCAAGCGAGAATCATTGAAATGAGTCATTTAAATCATTTTAGTGCGTATACACATGTAGAAGTTGTGGTTGGGGGTGCGCGGCTTGTCTTCAGCACAGGTAAGGGGGTGCGTTAAGGAAAAAAGGTTAAGAACCACTGCCCTAGGCGAGCACCGATCTGTTCTTTTTGTGGGATTTGACGTTGGCATCTGAAAACATGGTGTCATACATCTGATCTAGCCAGCTGATGTAGTACCATTCATTTAAACTGAGTGCCCATTAAATGTAAAATGTAATGCTTTATTTAGATTAATGTTGTAATTCTATGGACCTTGGTACCTTCTACCGCCTAGTCTGCCTATGCCTAGAACCAGCCCTGCACAGCACACAGTATCCCCAGCAACGGCAACAGCAACAGCAAAAAGCTTTGAGTGACAGGGTCAACTCCCCGTCTTTTGCTGACAGTTTTGTAATTACTGTGAGCGTGATGATTTTTGCACGTCTGACTAAAGGCAGTGAGTGATGCCAAAGGAATTGCATTTATTACTAAAATCTCCATTTTATATATGTCTGTCTTAAGACTGTGACATTTCAAGCGTATGTGTTTAAAAATGCATTAAACTGTAGCTTTAAGTAAAATGATGAGACTTTTAATGCAGTTGGCCTGCACGTTGCAGTGGTTGTCAGGGATTTTTTCTCTCTGCTACTGACACAAGCGTTGGTGTCATCACAGCCAAGCACAATCAGCCAGGCCATGTTCCCACTGTTCTCCGCACTGTCTCCCTGGCCCCCCTTTTTGTGCAGTGATAAATTAATTATTCATTGACTTCATCAAAGAAAGAGAGATGGCAGGAGGGCGAGTGAGCAAGGGAAAGATAAAGAGAGAGACACAGAGAGGAAAGAGAGAAAAGTGAACTGAGACACAACTTGGGCACAGTGCAGTGTCACGAAAGAATAGACAAGGGGTGTTGGGGTGCTGGTGTGTGCTTGTGCGTGCGTGTGCGTGCGTGTGCGTGCGTGCGTATGTGTGTGTATTGTCTCGTTTTTATCAGCGCTAAAGAGCAGGAAAGCCAAAGGGAAAAGGGAAGTTTGATGATAGTGTGGTGAATCTTCCATATGAGGCAATGGTGGTAGCAGATACAGACCTGCTGAGTTGAGTGGCCCCTATACGTACTGCCTCAAGCCACTCATGTCATTAGCCCTTTCCCTTCATATTAGCACAGTGTCCCATGGCGAGCCATAGCTGATTGAGAGAGCTCACACAGGCATTATGTAGATCCTAGCTGTGTCTAGGCTGTCACAAAGTCTTTCTTGCCAGGTGCTAAAGGAGATATGTGACCTTGTTGATGTTTCATGCAAAGAAACTGATTCTTGCAATCTGTCAGTCTACAGTAAATCACACTTGAGTGTTTCAAACTTTTGTGAACGAGGTGGCGTTTTTTTTTTCTCTCTCTCTCTCTCTAAATTTTTTTCTGCTATGAGCTTGTGATGTTTCATGCAAACAAAATAAACTGCAATCATGCATGGCTTCCTGCAATGTCAGTCTGTAGTAAATACCACTCGAGTGCCGCCCTCGACCCTTTGGCCCATTTGTGAGCAAGGTGGTGATGTATTTTTCTCTCTCTCTGTCTCCACATGTTTAAACACATCTCCTGCTCTGACCTAGATGCGGTCACAGTGCCCTGCTGTTGCTGTGTCCCAGTGCCCGACATTTGTATTTTGTGGCTAATGGGAACTGGGGAATGTCACAGAGTACAGATGGTGCATTCCCCAGGGTTGGGAGATGGGATGTTTCTGACCTCCTACTTGCTGAAATGCATTGGAACGCCTGTTGAAGCGGAATGTTCAAGTCGCGAGCTGGGGCAAAAGTGAAGCAAACCGACTTCGCCCCATTGACTATCGTGATGTCATCACAGCAATGACAGCGCACAGTATTAGGAATGGTTTATGTTGCACATCACCATTTTATGGACAAATAAAGTTGATTCGGACAGGTTAACGGTTGCAAAACAGCCTGTTAACATTTCTAAGGTGTAGTTATATTGACATTGCGTATTTCAAAGATGAAATGTGGCTGAATGAAAATAATGCATGATGTTGTTTACATTGCAGACATCTCTGAGAAGTGGATATGTAGTTTTTGTCTCTCCATGTTTGTAGTTTGTTTGACTTGCTGGTTGGAACGCTTTCAGGTGGGAGGTAGCTGCCTTCTTGTTGCCTACTAGGAAGCTCCTACCTCTGGGGAATGCACCAGGAGTACAGTACAGTGCCTGGGAAGTCACAGTGTGGCATAACAGTCACCAGGGCCACTGACAGCTTTTGCCGGGCCCGGGACAAAGTCATTTGAAAGGGCCCCCGATCCAATACATACAGTGTACTGAGGACCCATTTTTGGGCCCCCTCTCTCCCTGGGCCCGGGACAACTGACTCCTTTGTTGCCCCCCTGTCGGCTTCCCTGATCGTCACAGTGCTACAGTACTGGGTACAGTAGAAGTGGCCAAGTACTAGGCAGAGCGTCTCGGAAGGTACAGTAGATCGGAGGGTCACAAGTTCAGTTCCCATATCAATAAAAAAAAATGTGGGTGGATGAATAAGACACTCTGTCCTGTACCATCCTCCTGTCCTACGTAGGTGCCCTACTTTCTTTTTTAAAGTGTTTTTTAGGGCTTTTTTGCCTTTATTTTTGACAGGACAGTGGAGGAGAGACAGGAAATGAGTGGGGAGAGAGAGATGGGGATGGATCGGCAGATGACCCAGGTCGCCGGCGTAGTAACCTAGTGCCCTACCATTAGGCCATGGCACCGGTGCCCTACTTTCAACATGGCATCATGACTGTGCATTAAATACAAAACCAATTATTTACTTACTTTTCTCTTAAGGGGCTGCCTAGGGCTGGGTACTGAATTTCGGCTCAGTTCTGGCACAGACCGAAATTCTCCGATGCTATCAGGTATCAAAACATAAATATTTGGGTTCCACATGTTGACATAAAAAAGAAGACTGGTCTAACTCATACCTCCTTATGTTTACAGGAGACATTTAAATCTGACTTAACTCACTTTAAATCTGATTAAAACTGATCCTTAACATTTTATTCAGAATTGACAATAAGTCCGGTCGTTCCACGCATGTTCGTTGGCCACATGATGGTCCCCGTGCTCTTTGCTTCAGTGAGAAAAAATGGCGGACTTCCGGTTGAATACCTACATGAAAGTTTTGCTTAATTTAAAGTCCCTAAGCGACTATAAATGTTGTGGCTTCCATATAATGATGTAAAAATGCCCCACAGAGTAATGAAGCACAACAAAGTTACTCCACATCACCCTTTGACCACTTGTTTTTCTAAGCTAGGTGGGTAAGCTAACTAGCATTTTGAAAGACCCAGCCCCGATAGGCATGTCCCAGAAGATGAGCAGAAGGCAGAAGATGAGCACCTGTCCTGGTAGTTTGGCGACCACGCCCCCACGCCTTATTTGGCTTGCTCAGCACGTGCGTCCTCAGTCCAATCACAATGCTTTCCTTTCCCCAGACGTTTATTCAGATTTAAGTGAAAGTGCCATGTATGCACGTCACAAAATAACTTTAAATGCTATCTATTTAAATCTGATTTATTAAATCTGATTTTAAAACATCATGTAACCGTAGCCAGTGTGTTGCCAGCCAGTTTTTTGACAGCAGCAAACATTCCTGAGGAACACACCTGATGGTTACCTTTCACCTGATACATGCCCTTTTTGTCGTACAGTTTTTTGTCGAGCAACTATTTTTTTACTTTTTTACTTTTACTTTTTTTACAAAGTTATTTGAAAGGGCCCCCGATCCAATACATACAGTGTACTGAGGACCCATTTTTGGGCCCCCTCTCTCCCTGGGCCCGGGACAACTGACTCCTTTGTCGCCCCTCTGTCGGCTTCCCTGATCGTCACAGTGCTACTGGGTAGAAGTGGCCAAGTAGGCAGAGCGTCTCGGAAGGTACAGTAGATCGGTGGGTCACAAGTTCAGTTCCCATATCAATAAAAAAAATGTGGGTGGATGAATAAGACACTCTCTGTCCTGTACCGTCCTCCTGTCCTACGTAGGTGCCCTACTTTCTTTTTAAAAGTGTTTTTTAGGGCTTTTTTGCCTTTATTTTTGACAGGACAGTGGAGGAGAGACAGGAAATGAGTGGGGAGAGAGAGATGGGGATGGATCGGCAGATGACCCAGGTCGCCGGCGTAGTAACCTAGTGCCCTACCATTAGGCCATGGCACCGGTGCCCTACTTTCAACATGGCATCATGACTGTGCATTAAATACAAAACCAATTATTTACTTACTTTTCTCTTAAGGGGCTGCCTAGGGCTGGGTACTGAATTTCGGCTCAGACCGAAATTCTCCGATGCTATCAGGTATCAAAACATAAATATTTGGGTTCCACATGTTGACATAAAAAAGAAGACTGGTCTAACTCATACCTCCTTATGTTTACAGGAGACATTTAAATCTGACTTAACTCACTTTAAATCTGATTAAAACTGATCCTTAACATTTTATTCAGAATTGACAATAAGTCCGGTCGTTCCACGCATGTTCGTTGGCCACATGATGGTCCCCGTGCTCTTTGCTTCAGTGAGAAAAAATGGCGGACTTCCGGTTGAATACCTACATGAAAGTTTTGCTTAATTTAAAGTCCCTAAGCGACTATAAATGTTGTGGCTTCCATATATTGATGTAAAAATGCCCCACAAAGTAATGAAGCACAACAAAGTTACTCCACATCACCCTTTGACCACTTGTTTTTCTAAGCTAGGTGGGTAAGCTAACTAGCATTTTGAAAGACCCAACCCCGATAGGCATGTCCCAGAAGATGAGCAGAAGGCAGAAGATGAGCACCTGTCCCGGTAGTTTGGCGACCACGCCCCCACGCCTTATTTGGCTCGCTCAGCACGTGCGTCCTCAGTCCAAT
The DNA here is from genome assembly GCF_034702125.1 of Engraulis encrasicolus. Classification (NCBI taxonomy): domain Eukaryota; kingdom Metazoa; phylum Chordata; class Actinopteri; order Clupeiformes; family Engraulidae; genus Engraulis; species Engraulis encrasicolus. The sequence goes on along the minus strand of NC_085875.1, from coordinate 6,463,040 downwards.
CGCAATGCTTTCTTTTCCCCAGAAGTTTATTCAGATTTAAGTGAAAGTGCCATGTATACACGTCGCAAAATAACTTTAAATCCGATCTATTTAAATCTGATTTATTAAATCTGATTTAAAAACATCATGTAACCGTAGCCAGTGTGTTGCCAGCCAGTTTTTTGACAGCAGCAAACATTCCTGAGGAACACACCTGATGGTTACCTTTCACCTGATACATGCCCTTTTTGTCCTACAGTTTTTTGTCGAGGGAGTGACAGCAACTATTTATTCGGCTATGGTGTAATAGACACGTTGGTGGTTGTGGGAATAAATATTGACCTTTTTTCCTGCCGTGGACACAATGTGTGTGTGTGTGTTTGTGTGCGTGGGTGCTTGCGTGTGTGTGTGTGTGTGTGTGTGTGTGTGTGTGTGTGTGTGTGTGTGTGTACACGCGCACTGTTCTCTACAAAAGCAATACAGCGGACGATCATGAAGACAGATGGTTTTGATCTGTGGCCACCGTGTGTGTGTGTGTGTGTGTGTGTGTGTGTGTGTGTGTGTGTGTGTGTGTGTGTGTGTGTGTGTGTGTGTGCATGTGCATGTGCATGTGTGTGTGCATTGTAGCAGCACTATCGCCATTGGCCATTCTCTCATTAGAAAGTGTAATGATGTTTGCATAGTCACACCTGCCTCTGAAGCCAACCATATTGCAGCTCACCTGAAAAACATATATGCACACACACACACACACACACACACACACACACACACACACACACACACACACACACACACACACACACACACACACACACACACACACACACACACACACACACACACACACAGTGTGTTGAGCACCTGGTAAGGACCTTGACGTACGTTAATGGGCTGCGTGCTAATAATGGGACACCTGTGGTCTGATGCGCCCTGATGCAGTGGTGTCATCCTTCAGAGGACAGATGAGGACAGCACAGGCGGTTTCACACGCTGCTGACAATTTGTTTAGAGGCACCTCAAGGTTGCGTCAGTGAAAATTTGTATTCTCTCTCTCTCTGTCACTCCACCCATAACTCATATTCAAGAGTTCTAGAAACTTGTGAATGTTTCATTTATTTGTATCTAGTGCTGAGAATTAGCCTGTGCATTAGCTGCTTTCTGTCAATAATGAAATGGTAAATTGAGCAGAGATATTATGCCCCGTGTACATCAAGCGCTACCAACGCGACCGGGTAGCTGGGGTGGTTGAAGAAGTTTCGCCATGACTTCGTTTTATTCGCTCTGGACGCTGCACTGACATGTTTGATTCAGCTAATCACATAAAGGCTCTGTCTTGACAGCCTGGGACATTCGTCGATATGAACTTTCCGATTGGTTTTCGCCGAACAGCGTCATAGCGAATTCGCTTAAGATTAGCTTGAGTTTAATCGTCAAAATTCGCCCTGGTCGCTCAAGAAGCTTCGCCCCTGGCGAATTCGCTCCGGTAGCACTGGTCGCGCACCCTCCATAGAGAATGAATGACTTCCGTCGCTTCATTCGCGTTGGTCGCTCCCGATGTACATGGGGCATAACTCTGGTGGCAGCTGATAGTGCCTATCTGATACTGGTGCTGTAGTCAAATCGGGCTGCTTTTACTATAACACGATGTGACATTATGTACTTCCACTGCCACACATTGCTAATGTGTTACACTGTACTCTTTGTAAAATATACTGTTTAACTGATGTTTGATATTATGTTAAAGGATAATTACAGTTGTAAAATTTGTATTAATTCATTTTACTTTTCACACCTCTGGTTAAGGGAAGCAAATGACAGACTGAAAGTGGAGTCCTTCATAGTAAGCAGTTTGTCATTGAATAACTCATCAAACAAATCACAAATACCCCACTGTATTGAAATTGAAATTAAAATTCATCTGGGGTCATAATTATGCAAAAGTGTTCATTTCCTGGAACACTTCCTTTAATAAATAAGAAAACTGATTAATGGGTTATTATATACCGATAACAAGTCACATTAATCTCAATTACAAGAAAACTTTTAAGCTGTGAATATTAAGGAGGGACACCTTAAGGACAGGAGAAGCTAAAGTTGTTCAAAGGTTCAAAGATTCTCATGTGAAATTCAGTTCTGTCATATATAGCCTCAGGTGCTGAATCAAATCAAGTGAGGGAGCAGGGCATGCACACACGCGCGCACGCACGCACGCACGCACGCACGCACGCACGCACGCACACACGCACGCACACACGCGCGCACGCACGCACGCACGCACGCACGCACGCAGCCCAAGCTTAATGTCTCCGTGGGGCCCTTGTGAGGCCCTTCCTATCTTTGTGGGGCCTTTCCATTCATATGAACAATAGCTAAATAATGCTTAACGGTCCCCAAACCAAAACAACCCCTAACCCTAAACTAGCAGTGAGGAAATGTTTTTACACTTACTTTTAACAGTTCTGTTACCCTTCAGTCCAGAAAACAACCACATGATATGACGTGATTGTGCTTCCAAGCTTCAGATCATCATCATTATTACATTTAAACCTTAAAAAAAAATATTGGTAGCCTATTGTAACCTATTCTACCTATAAAAGTTCATAGTTTTTAGTCATAATTTCATTTTATAATGTCGCAAATGTGAAATCGTGGTGTGTATCGAACCGTAGGTCAAAAAATGAAAAGGTAGATTGGTGTAGCACACACACACACACACACACACACACACACACACACACACACACACACACACACACACACACACACACACACACACACACACACACACACACACACACACGCACACAGAGCTCAGTGGAAGGTGTACTGTATAGTAAGGGACATATCTGGAATGATAGCTGTCAGTGTAAGTCAAGCAAAGAGTCAAAGCAAGGTCAAACAAGAGGTAAACCCTATGGGTGTAGTTAGGTGCACAGTAATCAGTAAACAGCAAAGTTAAGGGGGATTCATACTTGTCGTGACTGGCGCTACCCTCCTTCATACTTCACTCGCGACCTCACTCGCGCCGTCACGTGACCCAAAATGACGTCACACGCCGTGGCGCGAGCTGCCGTGGCGCGACGTCGTGCACCCCAGATTTTTTGTAACTTGTCGTGCGCCACCAGCGACCATACAGGTAGGCAGACAAAGCAGGAGTTGCGAAGAGAGGCTACAACTACTGTAGGCTACTACAGAATGGATCCTGCATCATTTTGAGGATAATAAAATGTCCTAGAGAGTTATTTTATCTTCTCTCTTAAATGTTGTTCAGTGAAACAATTGTTTACTTTGTTCAGAAGCACGTTGTGTTCGGCGATCTATTTATAAATTCTGCCGCCAGAACAATGCTCTCACATGGTCTTGGAATGATCTGGCAATGTAGGCTACAACAAAAAATATGTTTCAATGTGGTAAGTCACAAGTCAGACGTTCAGTAGCCCTACAGCAGCCGTGTTTGGCTTTCTATTTTATACATCCATAGAACTCACGCTGCGAGTTGCGAAAGATACTGCCGTTTCTCTCATGAACAGCAGAGGGCACTTCCGACAATGCGAGCGAAAGCCATTTGAAGTATGAATAGTCTGTCGCAAGTGATGACGTCATTAATGGTTCTCGCGCCACTCGCGCCAAAGTGCGCACGTGAAGTATGCAGAGCCCTTAAGTGTTGCAGAGTTATTTCAACACTCAGTGTTTCTCCTACACTCAAAGTGTTAAATTGAACAGTTACATGTACATGTTTAAATTTACTGTGTACATTTACAGGGAAGGGAATGGGTGTGTGTGTGTGTGTGTGCTGCACAATAAGAATAATAGATTGATGGTTGCAGGGTCCAGCTTTTGGCTAGGGTTCCACTAATAAACATTCAGGGTGAGTGACAGCTCCTAAATGCCTCATGAATCATGTTTAAAAGGGAGGGACTCTCCCGTCCCCTGTGACTCCAGGGCCTCATGGGTGACAAGCAGTGTCTTCGCTGCTGTGATTGATGCCCGCAGCCCTCCAAGGCTTCTTCTTCTTCTTTTTTTTTCTTTTTTTCCCCCTGCGCTCTCACCTACCCTTTCTCCTCCACCCCTTCTTCCTTGTGTCTGCAGTCTGGCCCATATGCCACGCTAACTGATCGGAAGACAGCGTGCTGCTGGATCACACAGAGATACATTAGATGGTGTGAGGATCATATTGACTGACTGGCAGAGAGAGAGAGGGAGAGAGAGAGAGGAGAGAGAGAATGAGAGAGAGAAAGAAAGAGAGAGACAGTGGAGAGAGATAGGGCGAGTAAGAGAAAGATACTGCAGGTCCGGCTTTTGCCCTCTGGGCAGATACAGAGGAGAAAAAAAATGAAACGAAAAAGTAATAAAGAGAGACGTGCACGTGCCACTATTGATTTTCAGATTTGGGATCTTGGTGTGCACACTATTTTGCTGATATGTATTTCTTATTTTTTTCATTTTGCAGTTTGCAAAACTTTGTGGCTAAATTATTTATGTGATTCTGCAATAACACCCCCCCTTATATCCCCCATCTGCACCCTTTGCTACTATATCAATGCTTTCGCAGCAAAGTGGGAGGCATACAGTCAGATTTTAGTTTTGCGTTTTTTTAATGCAGTCTGTTTTCTTGTGTGAAGTAGTTGGAGGATGTTAAATAATTGAACATGGCGCAACCTTATTTCAGACGGAGTTCACCTTTCATGACACGCCGCTCCCCGCTCAGCCTCTTGTCTGCTGTCGGAAAATAATATTCACTCTCTTACGTAACCTTTTCTGTTGAAGTGCTCCGCTTAGTTTGCATTCCAGGTACGTAGTAGGCTATGCAGTCTCCCCACTTGGCCTATACGCGCATGGCATGATAACATGCACCTGTCTGATCTCTCAAAATCAACGCAGTCCATTACTTTTTTTCCATTGACTGTAATATTTTCCATTACATTTGTATTCACAGGAGTCTAGAAGCACATTTATATAATGTTTAAACGCAGGTTCCGAAAGTGAAAACCCTGCCACATATTTGCTCCAGCCGATTCAGTTAACCAGCTGATCCTAATTAACACACCCCTAAGCCAGGATAACGAGTTAGTAAAATCACCTGTGCCATTAGCACAGTCAGAGATCTGGGGTGTATTTCTCGAAAACATAATTGCTAACTACATTAGCTACTTTGTTGTTTGCAATGCAATTTCCCATTGGTAACTACCGAAGTTGCTAACTGGCTAACACCTACGCTTTCGAGAAACGCACCCCTGGCCTTTTACTTCGCAATCCTGTTTGCCATACCCTGCTTAACCTTAACCTTTAGTAGTGGTTGCTAGTCATGGGATCTCGATTGAGGCATCAATCAAGGATTATAGAGATGAAATCAGAGAGAGTAGAGAGAGAGAGGTTCCATTGGCCCATTGTTTCCTGGTTCTATTAGGCAGACCTAGGCAGACCTAAGGACTGTTCTATTCAATGCTAGGAGCATTATGACACGCCCCTTTAGGCAGACCGGAACCTGGTCATGTTAGGTGCCCATAGCAACCTATTACATTGGCATATCTCTATACTTAAAGAATCTCTGATGAAATGGCTTACTAACATCATCAGTGTGTAGTACGGCATGGTCGCTCTCTCTCTCTCTCTCTCTCCCTCTCTCTCTCTCTCTCTCTCTGTCTCTCTCTCGCTCTCTCTCTCTCTCTCTCTCTCTCTCTCTCTCTCTCTCACACAAACACACACACACGTCGAACCATGTCGAAACCCCCCCCCCCCCAAATCTTGCCTTGATTTGTTTACAATCACTTTAGTATTGCCTACAGCATGAAGTGGCGGGAGGTAGGCTGCTGTGTGTGTGTGTGTGTGTGTGTGTGTGTGTGTGTGTGTGTGTGTGTGTGTGTGTGTGTGTGTGTGTGTGTGTGTGTGTGTGTGTGCGTGTGCGTGTGCACGAGCGGGCGTGGGTGTGTGTGTGTGTGTGTGTTTGTGTGTGTGTTAGGGGAAAATGTTCATCCCTGACTTTCTTTTTCTACGGTCAGTACTGGAGGCACGGTAAAGTGCAATTCCACTTCGCCAGGGTTGGAGTGTGGAACAGGTCATAGGACAGTGTGATTTTTTTGTCAGCTGTCCTTAATTATCCCCTGCAATCAATGCTGACTGACAGCTGCAGTTAATTTGGCCACAAACTGAACATTGATAACCGGACATCCTCTTTTGACCGATTTTGCAGTGTCCAGTGTCACAATTTTTACCCATCATGGTGTCGCACCCCATGGGCACCGCGTCCGCAGGCCATGCCTCCATTCTACACCGTAGCCAATGCATTTTCCATTCTACGTTCTTTGGTATCAAATCAATACACTACATGCTTGACTAATAGCAATGATAAAATAATAATGTATATTTATACATATATTTCATGACCAGAGTGCCGCATATTTACAGTTAAATCTTATTTCTAATGTCTCACTGTAGACTTAGTGTGCAGTGATACTGTAGATATAATAATTAGAATAGCAATTGAGTAATTGAAAGACTTTTGCAATTAATGGTGAACGGTTTTGATACAATATCTTGTGATAATAATGTCCATTTCTTTTTAATTAAATAAGCTGCACATCAGCACATAAATAAACACAAACACATGCAAACACACATACACACGCACACGCACACGCACACACACACACACACACACACACACACACACACAAGGCAAGGCAAGGCAAGTTTATTTATATAGCGCATTTCATACACAGGTGCAACTCAATGTGCTTCACAAAGTTAACAAATGTAAATGAAAGGAAACAGGGAAGAAAGAAGGAAATGAATTAGAGTCAAAAAGCATTTAAAAACATTAAGATAAAACATAAGGTAAAAATAATAATAAAATAAGATAAAATAAAACAAATTAAATAAAAATAAAAATAATAAGAATAAGTAATTTAAGCTAGGGGAAAGCATCTGAGAACAGCTTTGTCTTGAGTCTAGATTTAAAGCTATCAATAGTGGGTGCATTTTTTATGTCATCTGGAAGCTGGTTCCAAAGCTTTGAAGCATAGAAGCTAAAGGCTGCCTCTCCACACTTTGTTTTGACTTTTGGAATCACCAGCAAATTCTTCTCCGTTGACCTTAGTGACCTAGTTGGTGCATACAGTTGAAACATATCCAGTAGATATGTGGGTCCCATTCCATTTAGTGATTTAAACACAAGTAGCATAGCCTTAAAAGCAATTCTGTAGCTTACTGGGAGCCAATGCAGCGATCTTAAAATTGGAGTAATGTGGTCGAACTTCCTTGTCTTTGTAAGAACCCTTGCAGCTGCGTTTTGTACAAGTTGAAGCTGTTTAATGGTTTTATTGGGGAGGCCAGTAAAAAGACTGTTACAGTAATCAACTTTACTAGAAATAAAGGCATGTATTAGCTTCTCCAGATCATGTTTAGACATCAGGCCCCTAAATTTAGAGACGTTTTTTATGTGATAAAATGCAGACTTAGTAATAGCTTTCATGTGACTGTTGAAGTTTAGGTCACTGTCAATGAGGACCCCAAGATTTTTAACTGTTTCCCTTGCTTTCAGTCCCTTCGTTTCAAGGATAGTAGCAATCTTTTGTCTCTCCTCTCTTTTCCCAAATATAATTACTTCAGTTTTATCTGTGTTCAGCTGGAGGAAATTGTGAGACATCCATTTGTTAATTTGGTCCATGCAATGGTAGAGTGATTCAAGGGGGGTATAGTCATTTGGGGACATAGATAAGTAGAGCTGGGTATCATCCGCATAGCTATGGTAATTTATGGAGTTATTCTCGATAATGTGTCCCAGTGGCAACATATACAGATTGAACAGTAGTGGTCCCAGAATGGAGCCCTGGGGGACCCCACAATTCAGAGACATCGGTGATGAGGTATGTCTTCCAATGGCGACAAAAAAACGTCTTTGTTGTAGGTACGATTTTAACCAGTCGATCACTATGCCCGTAAAGCCAACCCAGTGTTCCAGTCTATGTAGTAGTATAGAATGATTAACTGTGTCGAAAGCAGCACTCAAATCAAGAAGTACCAAGACGGATGATTTGCCAGCATCAGAATTCAATCTTATGTCATTCATAACTTTGATAAGAGCTGTTTCAGTGCTGTGGTAGGCACGGAAACCAGATTGAAACTTATCAAAATAGCTATGAGACATTAAAAAGGCAGTTAATTGGTTAAAAACAATTTTCTCTATTATTTTACCCATAAATGGTAGATTGGATATGGGCCTATAGTTGTTTAGTACCAGTGCATCCAGGTTGTTCTTTTTCAGTAAGGGTTTTACAACTGCTTCTTTCAGACAGCCTGGGAATATGCCTGTTTGTAGTGAGGTGTTGATGATCTGAAGTACATCTGGTGATATTAGGTGTAAGATGGATTTGAAGAAGGCTGTTGGTAGAATATCTATGTCAGATGTAGAGGAGCTAAGACTTTGTACCGTTCTATTAAGAATGTCCACATCAACTAAATTAAAATTTCTCATGAGGTTAGGATTTAACTTCACCGTAACAAGTTGGTCCGAATCTTGGGTCGGTTGCACATGTGTGAGTATGTTTGTACGTATTTTTTCAATCTTAGCTTTGCTGACTGAGAGGAACTCAGAGGGCATTTGATTTGGGGGCCTTGCTAGCTTTTCCACAGTGCCAAACAGGACGCGTGCATTATTAATATTTCTGTTAATTATGTCAGAGAAAAAAGATTGTCTAGCTTTAGAAATTTCTTGGTTGTATTTTGAGAGTGTGTGTTTATAGATTTGGTAGTGGACTTCAAGTTTGGATTTACGCCACTGTCTTTCAGCCCTCCTGCATTCTTGCTTTAGCAATATAACTGTGGGATTCATTCTCCAAGGTGCTTTTTCACGTCCCACTGTTTTGATTTTTTCGGGGGCAATAACATCCATAATACGTGTCATCCTTGAATTAAAATTAACCATGAGATCATCTGCACTCTCTGAGGTTTGACTTTGGATCTCTGAAAGTGCTTGCTGAAAGAGTGAGGCTGTCTCACAGTTGATTATACGTTTTTTGACTGTAACAGATTCCCTTTGAACATGAGGGTACATAGAAACATCAGAAAAAATGCAGTAATGGTCAGAAAAGCCATAGTCTTTGACACTAGCACAAGCATTAAGGCCTTTTGTTATTATTAGGTCTAAAGTGTGACCTTGGTTGTGTGTTGGTCCTGTTACATGCTGTGTGAGGCTAAAAATGTCAATAAGACTTAAAAATTCCTTAGCATAGACATTCTCTAAGTCGTCCACGTGAAAATTAAAATCGCCTGCTATAAACAAGCTATCATAGTCAACACAAACATTCGACAACAGCTCACCAAATTCCTCTAAGAAGAGTGGTGCAGAAAGTCTTGGAGGTCTGTAAATAGTCAATAACAGTATGTCAGAAGAACATTTTAGAACTGCAGCTAAGTATTCAAAAGATGAAAATTCACCTAGTGATGTCTTTTGACATTGAAACAGTGCCTTGAAAATAATTGCTATCCCCCCTCCCTGTTTATTCTGCCTTTCTGTACTAATGAAATTAAAGTGTGACGGAGTTGCTTCTATAAGTGTGATAGAGCTAGTGGATTTGTCCAGCCATGTTTCAGTTAAAAATAAAAAATCAAGGTTGTGGGTACAGATAAACTCATTGACAACAAAAGGCTTGTTCCTTAGAGATCTACTATTCTGTAAAGCTAATTTAGCATTGAGCATTGGAGGCATTTCCACTGTGGTAGTGAGTTTTTTTGGGACAAGTCTGAGATTTTCCATGCTTGCCGTCTTGGGGGAATGTATGCGTGTCCTCAAGAGACCTCGCTTTGTTGTTAGAACTGGAATAAGATTGTCCACGGGTCCCCTTATCTGCTTATTTTCAAAACCACTGTTACTATGTGGGTAGGGACCCAGTTGATATCAGACTGTGCTTTCAACAAGGTCATCATCACTGATACTACTGTACTCCAGAGCACAGACAGGTGGTTGTGGGGCTTTGCCTTTTTTGGGTGCAGTCATGGATGGAAGTATCCTTTTAGATTTTGGGGTAGAATGAGGTTGACCTTGAGAAATATCCGCATAGGAAGCTTGGTAGGAATCTCTGGGGGTAGAAAAGGTAGATCTGGCAAAGGGGAGTAGTCTCGCCATAGTTGCTGGAAATCTCAGTCTGGGAGATGAAGATGGTGTTTCGTCGTTCCGGAAAAGTTGTGATTCACACACACACACACACACACACACACACACACACACACACACACACACACACACACACACACACACACACACACACACACACACACACACACACACACACACACACACAGCATTATTGCAGGCTTGTATGTATCCATAGTCGAAATGGGATGTGATTGGAGGTGTGTGTTCTTAAGTGGCAGCCTGAAGTGTGGGCGTATGTTGTTTTTTTATTTTTGTTTCATTTTGGGGAGGTTGGGGGGTTGAAGGTTGATGAAAATGACCTTGTCTGAGGAACATGCATGGGAAAAAGGTCACCACAAAGGATGGCAATACATCAAATCTCATGAGTCATGCCATGGCCATTTATAACTT
>NC_085875.1:6417515-6445015 GCF_034702125.1 Engraulis encrasicolus | reverse complement strand
GGGAAAAAAATCATATGAAAGGCCATCCACCCAATGCATACAATGTAATGAGGATTCATTTCCCACTCCCTCCCTTCCCGGGGGCCCTGGTAAACTGACCCCTTCATCCCTTACCCCTACAGCAGTCATGGGTTAGGGCAGTCATGGGTGAGCGGTTAGGGCGTCAGACTTGCATCCCAGAGGTTGCCGGTTCGACTCCCGACCCGCCAGGTTGGTGGGGGGAGTAATCAACCAGTGCTCTCCCCCATCCTCCTCCATGACTGAGGTACCCTGAGCATGGTACCGTCCCACCGCACTGCTCTCCATGGGGCGCCACTGAGGGCTGCCCCCTTGCACGGGTGAGGCATAAATGCAATTTCGTTGTGTGCATTGTTCACTTGTGTGCTGTGGAGTGCTGTGTCACAATGACAATGGGAGTTGGAGTTTCCCAATGGGCTTTCTTTCTTCCTTCTTCTCTTTCTACAGCAGTCTCAGAGCACACTTGGATCTGTTTTTGTCAGGCCAAGTGCCGCCATGCATGAACCATGCGATTTCATCCTCATCTCTATTCAAAGTTGTTAAAGTTTGCGTACAGTATACTTGCCAGCCAACCTTTAGCTAACTATTTGCAAGTGTAATCATTTTCCTAAATGAAAACTGTTTGCAGGGTGTGGAAATACAAAAGTTTTATTTATAGTCAGGAAGAGCTTTCGGCGTGTGTGTGTGTGTGTGTGTGTGTGTGTGTGTGTGTGTGTGTGTGTGTGTGTGTGTGTGTGTGTGTGTGTGTGTGTGTGTGTGTGTGTGTGTGTGTGTGTGCATGCATGTTTGCGCGTATATGCGCGCACGTGCGACCTCGTTGCAGAGACACAAAGTGCTGAGGTAAAGCATCCGCAGGAGCTCAAAGCTATTGTGGAAGGAGCCACTAGAGATGCCTAATAGGTTTTTAAGGAATGCAGTAATTCAGTTAAATAAAAGCAGTGATTGGTTGATTAATGTGAAATGTAAATGGGTAATTGAGCTAAATGCAAGCCAGGGCCTCTCAAAAGTTTTTTGAAGAGTGGCTATGAAAAGCTTGTCTGTTTGGTTTGCGGTGCGATGGTCACAAGAACACCAATCACAAACAAGTTTCTTCATGAATATTAAAGGATAACCAACTGCCAATTTCGACATGCAGTTGTAATGCTCACACTACCCTGGACTTGTCAGTACCTGAGAATAGATATTTTTTTCTTCAGCCTTTTCCGAGATCCTGGTCATTGTAATAGCAGGTAGAGTTTGTTTACATTTCACAAAAACACCTTGATTTATTCCCAATAACATCCAAAAGGTTATGCAACATCAGCAGACAACTAGCAAACAGAGATACACTTTTTTGTGATAATATGTGGAGTAGGCCTATGTTAAGAAGGCTTTTAATGTAAACAAAGTCTCCCCCCATTAGAATAGCTCAGATCTCGGAAAGAGCTGAGCCAAAAAATGCAGCATCACCGGGTACTAACAAGTCGAGGGTAGCGTGAGCAATACAACAGCATATTGAAAATGGCAGAAGTGCTCCTTTAACTACAGAGCATCCTCTTACTACTCCTACAGTATCATGCACAGGTATCCTTGTGAATATTAAAGAGCCACTGCACATGATGTGGCAGCGTGTAAAAACACAAACGATACTGTACTCGTTTGGTACAACACTATACCATACTGAACATCTGTTTCCAACGGTTCTGTTTGGATACACGTACTGTTACAGGCCTAGTTGTAGACCATTGAGAGTCTGTTACCTTTTTTCAAATAATTCTCTCTCTCAAAAAAAGGTCAACATTAGTAGTAACTACGCAAACACACTTGGATGTACTTTGTTACAGTAATAGGGAGAAACAAGATATTAGGCCAAAGGACCATGGGACTGAAGAGTTTGTAAAGTCTGAGAAAATACACAGTAAAAACTGCAGTGTTAATGCAACACTAACAGAGTCGATTTAACACCTCCTAGAGTTTATTTGGTCCCCGAATACTTTCTAAGTGTTGAATTAACACTGCATTTTTTACTGTGTATGTACTGTAGTTACCACTACTTGGCTTTTGGTTGGCGGAATTGCTGTAATGAGACTTCACTGACTATTTGAAGTTTTGAATGTATTGGAAGCTTTGATGTTTTTCATGGGTCAAGATGCTGCCCCGTCCTTGGGTCCTTGAGTCCTGGAGTCTACAGACAGGTCGGTATGTCTTTTGCATGCCTGATAGAAAGAACTGCCTATTCCAAAATGCATGAAAATGTTGAAAGCTGAGAGCCTTTGTTCTGCTTTGGCCTCCAGACAGTACAATATGAGAGTCAGGGATAGAAAAATCCAAACTATTCTTGTTAGTCTATTGTTGCTGTAAGCTGCTGTACACACTTGTACACAATAGGAAAGTTTGTATTGCGCATGGTTAAACATGGGTGGGCTTAACACTTTTGATTGTAAATTAATGTGATTTGGGTTTAAAGAGTACAATACATGTGTTTGTGTACTTCGTTACTGCTTATATTGGTGACCATGACATGAGAGACTGGTTGAAGTACTGGAGTGATGGGGAGTGGAGCGCTCCTGTGTGGGTTCTGGTTATTTATTGGTCTGTACGGCATCAGAGTGGTTGCTTGAAGTGCTGAAGTGCTGACATAGTTGGAGGTGGATGTCTGCTGTGGTCCTGTATAAGTAGCCTGGTCCTGACCATCCCATAATACTACCATTTCATTTCGTATTTATGGTCTGGCATTTGTTTGCTCTGAAGCGATTGTAGAAAGCAGGAAGTTTGCACTCAGTTATAGTTTTAAATTATTGGACACCTCTCACCCAATCGCTGGCAGTTACTCAACAACAACATAGCGCAGACCAATGGCTCTGGCGCAGATGTGTACGTCATTGTCACTAGCGTTCTCCCCCTTTCGTCCCCACGTGGGGGGGCGTATTCGATTATTGGCTGTTTTCTGGGGGGGCGTTGCAATCAAAATTCTACTGCTGCAAGCACTCCACAGAGAAGCACGGCCAGACTACAGTAGTGGAGCCAATCCTTTGGCGGAAGTACGTAGGATGGCTCGCGAGGCTACTGTATAAGTCCTGTTTATCAACTTTTCAGAATGAGAAAGTCTGGTTGAAGTGTTGAAGTGATGGGGAGTGAATGGAGGGTGTGCTCCTTTGTAATATACGTAGGTTGTGACTGAAGTGATGGGCAGTGAATGACAGGTGTGCTCCTGTGTAAATCCTTACTGGTTGGTTAGGCTTTGTTCTGTTCAAAATACAGAAAATGACTGCAACTGCCTACTGTCAGGTCTACACAGCAAATTTTGCGGTGTTAATTCAACACTTAAAGAGTTCATTTAAGTCCAAACAAGGTCAAATCAACTGTCTAAGTGTTACATGAGCACTGCAGAATATACTGTGTACCTGCTTGTGCCACGGCTTGTGTCACTGATGGTCCAGAATGCTGCATCACGCTGGGCATTCACTCAACCCAAAAGGACCCATGCTACTCCTGTATTTATTGAGTTGAACTGGCTACCGCTGGCTGCCCGGATTAAGCACAAGGCCTTGACTCTTGCCTACAAAACCACATCTGGAACGACGGCCCCAGCTTATCTGAAGGACATAATACGTACTAAGGCCGCATGTTCCTGCTAGAGAGCGACCCTCCTCTAACACAAACTTGCTCGCTCTAAGCGATCCTGGGAAAGTCATTGTCCCTCACTGGTGGAACAAACTTCCAGACTAGGCTCATCTCTCTCAACATTCAAGAAGCAAGTGAAGAGTCTTCTCTGGCGTGAATATTACTGCGCTAATGCCTGACGGTAGGGACACATACACGCGAATTTACGAACTTTGCCATTCATTCCTATGAGAGAGGCGAAGGCAAGCGATGGCAAGCGAAAGCAAGCGAACAGGAGCGAAATTATTAAAGAAAGTTTAATGTTATACAAATGAGGAGCGAATTCGCCTGCCGCGGCCCAATCAAATCAACAACATAACTGTTCCATTCCATTTGATTCGCCGCGACGACCTGATGACGGTTGGATTTCGCCTCTCTTCGCTTCGCTTGCTTTGCCTCCTATGTGTCCCTACCGTGAGCTGGCCCGGACACTGGGTAGACTGTAAGACATGTTTTGTGTATGTGTTTACTCTACTTAACGCTAACTACCCTTACTTGGCATCTGCATTTATTGTTCTGTGTATGTCCTGTACAGTTTGTATCTGCAAGTTGTGTATGCTATGATTATGTCCTCAATTGTGAGTCGTTTTGGAGAAAAATATCTGCCAAATGTAATGTAATGTGATGTAAGAGAGGGGCATGAGAGAGGCTGGTGGGAGTGTTGAAGTACATGGTGAATGGCTGCTGTGCTCCTGTTCTGTACACAGCATATTTTGCGGTGTTAATTCAACACTTAAAGAGTTCATTTAAGTCCAAATAAGGTCAAATCAACCCTATAAGTGTTACATGAGCACTGCAGAATATACTGTGTAGGTTCTGCCTCATGAGGGCTATCTGCCTCAGCCTCAGGCGAGGGATTAGGAGAGAGCGTATTTGTCATGCACTTCCTGATTCACGGCTCTACATGGCTCTCGTCCTCTAATTCACTACAGTGTGTGCACTTCTCTGGGTAAATCTGCATTTCAAGACACTTCATTCGTGTGTGTTTGTGTATTTGTATTTGTGTGTGTGTGTGTGTGTGTGTGTGTGTGTGTGTGTGTGTGTGTGTGTGTGTGTGTGTGTGTGTGTGTGTGTGTGTGTGTGTGTGTGTGTGTGTGAATGTGAATGTGTGTATGTGTGCGTGCGCTTGCACCCATGTGTTTCCATGTGTGTATACATAGGCCTACTTATCTGCTTGCATTCTCTCCCTCTCCAAGTCCACCGTTGCGAATGACAAAATGCTACAATATGCAAACGATCGGTGTCATTGTGGAGAAACACTCTCAACTCCCTCCAGCTGCTCTCCTCCTTGCTTCTGCTTCGCTTTTTGCTGCTGCTGTGGCGACAGAAGTTACCAGTCACTGGTGCCATGGGCCCGGGGCAACCTTTTGACGATCTACAAGGCTTTGCATTTCAGGGCTCTGGGATGAGCAGAAGACGTGCGGCAGAAGGAATACTAACTCTCTTTTGGATTTTTTTCCTTCTTTTAGTTATTTTTTCCTTTTATTCACTGGCATGCATGATGACGTTTCGACCTCTCTGCCTTCCTCAGATTGCGTTACTTTTTTGTTCAGCACCAGGGATTGTGCCAAACTAACTCTACAAGAAGGAATACTAATGCCACATTCTTTTCTTTAAAGCTTTGCTTTAGAGGCCTTTATGTCTTTGTTATAAGTAGACAGGATACGATGGAGAGAGAAAGATGAGGTAAGGTCGAGAAATGACTGTACATCAGACATACGTCTGAATCCTGAGGTAGACACTGCCTCCTTACCAGTAGCCATTACTCAGCTTCTTGACTAGTAGATTCTATGTAGAAAGCCAACCAATAGTAAGCAAAATTCAGACATACTACAGCACTGTCATTTACATAACCTTTGAACCGGATCGGTCGCTGGGGGGTTCTCCCTGACGGCACTAATGACCAAGGATCATTCAGTTGTTGACCAACCGAGGACTTCTGGGATAGCAAAGTGACCATCGTTTGTACATTATTACAGTAAGATATTGTAAACCATTGATGGTAATTTGTTGAAAGATTTTACGGTTAATTATTGTGACACCTGGTATTTCTTAATAGCGAAAGATGGGCCGGTTTTCAAGCAAAAAGTAACCCTTATGACGCATTTGACATGAAAATGACCTTCAAATAGTAATATGGTATTGGCATAGGGTCCGTGTACCATTCGTTCATTTGTTTTTCGATTCAGAACCAAATAATAAAAAACGAAAAAACGGCTGGTTATTTCATTATTTCGTTTTAGTGATAAACAAAAAAACAAATTTTGATCTGTATTTCCACATTTTATTTTCTACTTCATTTCAAAATAACGCCAATGAAAAAAAGGTTGACGTGCTATTTTTATTTTTTGATATTTTGATCTCTCGACCGTATGTGCCCCGGAAGTTATAGCCTACAAGCCGACCTCGATTAAATAGGTTAAAAGCATAACTAAATCCATACTGGATTTTGTCAGAAGAGGTGTTTTGAAACATATGTGAAATTCACAGCCAAAAAACAAATCCAAACGGCAATGTTTCTATGAAAATGTATCAGTTGAAAGCTTTCATTTCCGTCTTCATGGCCTGACGCGCCTTGCCTGCATGGACGGGCGCCCTCTGTCCATGGTGCTGAAGTCGCGGCACCAAAGATTATTTTAATTCTAACGTCTCTGGCGGCACTACTCTTATGTGAGAAGCACGTTACAGTTTCATGAGTGAATACGTACAGACAGTCTACAAAAGACCAAACAATACAACCAAACAATAGGCCTACTGTTGTACCCTTTGCCGACATAAGGCTCTCACATGCACATCACAAAACAATAATCCACGCGGCGGGACTATTTTGATTATATTCCTTCCAAAAAAATTCAAAATGACACAAAAATCAGTAATTTGAATTGTCCGTAATTATACCAAACTAAAACAAAAGTATACACGTAGAAGATAGTCCACGTTACAAAACTTCAACAAAAATGCGAGCCATATCACAAATGAAGACCATCCAAAATGCTGGTTTACAGTAAAAAATAAATTGAGGCAATTACCACAAAATCAATAGCTTCAGTTTTTACACTGGAAAATGAAATATGAGCTAAAACTTCATCCCCTATCATCAGTACAGTAGGTTACATTTCTGAGTTGCTCTAGGTGCGATCATTCTCTGGCATTTGCAGCTGGTGCAGCCCTTGTATTGCACTGCGAGCTGTCCACGTGTGTGGTGCTAGGTGAAATGTGCACTGGCAGCACTCGTCGTTGAGTTTGGGAGATGTCTTTAGTGGGAGTATTTGAATGTGTAAAAAAAAACACGTTGAACACAGTGGCAATGGCCATTTTCAGTAAACTTGGGGAAGTATAGCCTTGCGCCCTACTATTTGTAAGCCTATGCGTCTTGTTTCACCTTCGTACTTGCATCAGCACATTACACTTGCCAAAATAACGTTGATGTGGTGCTGACATTTTACTGAAGCCTAATATCTCGACCAAATCGGGAGTAAATTGAATTAAATTAAAGTCTCTCAACGTGGCTTGCCATTCCATGAGGGATAAGGACGGAGAATGCCTCACACACGCGGTGCGTTCCTTTGATGCCTGCTGTGTTAAGTGCCGGCGCACGCATTGTAGACAAATGACAGTGATAAACATGTCCAGGTCAAAATTACTAACAGGAAAAGAGGGACAATGACAAAGGGAATGAATTCGCCAGGAACACAGATTTTATTTGGCAAACTAGAGACTTTCTAGGGTTCATGACAAAATAATGCTTGGCATTAGATCTGATGGCTAGTGGGGAAAACGTCAGAGGGCAATTCTTTCCAAGAGTCAACAACAACAATACAATATCAAAATGTCATGGACGCGACCACCTGCAACCAAAAGTCAGCTCCTTTCGGTTCCTACAAAACAGATGCCTTAAAAAATAATAATAATCCAGATCCCATTCGGCTAAGGCCTATAGGCTATCTCCACATTGTTCCATAAGACAGCTTCACTGATAAGCCTAGCCAATAGCTGTAGTAAGCCCACAAGACACCAAAACAGTGTTCGGTGGTCGTTGTCTATTACAAAACTGTTAATAAAACCGGTGGTCTTCGGGTAGGTAAAACTATGTCAGTCGTGCGCGCTGTCAAATGAGAGCCACGAGAAGCGCGGTGGGGCCAGAGCCATCTAATATCAGAGTTACGCCACTCCCATAGACCTCTATGGACCAATCTTTCCACAGCAATGGCGGCTCTCATGGAGCCTCACGGAGAGTTAACATGGAAATCCCCATTGACTTTAGTTCTATTAGAAGTTACTTAGTTCCAGGAGGTGGCGGTAGAACAAAGAAAATGTGGTAAAGGTAATGTAATTTGTTTGTACTTAATCTTTGTTTGGTATGTGATGGTTCTGTGTTAGTTTCCAACGAACAGAAGTTTACTGTTAAGAAACATTTTAATCTACGCGAATCACATCACCAACCGACTTCCTGGTCCCCGGTTTGCGCAACTCTGTTATTAGATGGCTCTGGGTGGGGCGCAACATCGTCCTGTGTTTCGCATCATCGCCAACGGCAGGGGCAAACGCTAGTACTTCCGGGGCACATAAGGCTGAGAGATGAAAATATAAAAAAATAAAAATAGCACTTCGGCTTTTTTTCATTGGCGTTGTTTTGAAATGAAGTACAAAATAAATTTTGGAAATTCAGATCGAAATTTGTTTTTTCGTTTGTCACTAAAACGAAATAATGAAATAACCAGCCGTTTTTTCGTTTTTTGTTATTTGGTTCTGAATCGAAAAACAAAAGAACGAATGGTACACGGACCGCATAGCAATCATTTTTATAATTGAAATAAGAAAAGTTGGACCAAATTGTAGATTAAAATGAGGTGGGATACAACCTTTTTTCCTTTCGGTGGAGGCAATTTTATATTGTATGGATTCCAGCCAATACGGGGTGCCGCCAATTTGTATTCATTGATTTTCGGAAACCGGCTTAGACCCATACCTAACACCCTGCCAAAAATCAGAAACTTGTCAAGAAGTGCATGATTTTCACTTTCACTTTCACTCCCTCCAGACTATTACTGGAATCAATCAGAGAGCCCCTAGATAAACTGTCAAACAATTCCATGGAATCGAAACACATCAGATTTTAGATTCCCTGGATTGCAGCTTCTGGATACATGTTGCCCATCACTGCCTCCAATGTCAGACCCTCCCCCCTATGTAGAGAGTTACTTGTGCACAATCCCTGGTGCTGAACAAAAAGATTACGTATTTTTTGAAAAAAGGTTCGCACACTTCTTTGGATTTTTCTTCTTTAAGTTATTTGTTCTTCTTTTTATTCATTCATTCATTGGCAATGACGTTTCGACCTCTCGGTCTTCCTCAGAGACCCACCCCCCTAACCATCAGACCACTCCACCACTACCCGAGTGTAATACCATCTGAGGACAACCACTCGAGGTCCACTAGAGGGGTGACAGCTTTGTAGAGCTTCATTTTCAAGCCCTACGCCGCTGCTGCTGCTGCAGGCCTTCAATCAATGTGCTCGAGTCAGGAGTAGCATGCATTGACAGGGGGCGTTATTGACACAGCAATCTCTTTGGTGTGAACACAGCTGACTTTATCTCTCGGTTCATATTGGGTCTTTGTCATAGCCGCTGTTTGCCAAACCCACATCTCATTTGATATATTCTCAGTAGAATATCGCAACTGGAACTAGAAACAGTTTTTTTTCCTTTCCTGAAGGGTAGCAACAGCCTCTCATGCTCTCTTGCAGTTTTCTCCTCTCTCTGTTTCCATAGTTTCCTGCAGAGAAAATATTGCTCTCCCTGGTCATGTCCGTGAGTCAGTGGTGTGGCACTCGCGTATTTATCTGCTATCGGTTTACTCACTCGCTTTTATTTGTTTCTTCATTACTCTGTGAATTACCCCATCTCCTTCAGAGAGAGGGAGAAAGAGTTTTAGTAAGAAAAAGAGACACTCTTTAGGGTGGGATGGAGGGGAGGGTGAGGTAGGTAAGTGTGCGTGTGAGTGTGCGTGTGCGCGTGCGTGTGTGCGTCCGTGTATATGTGTGTGTGCGTGTGCGTGTGTGTGTGTGTGTTTCGAGGTGGTGTTAGAAGAGTTGAGAGAGGTTGAGCACCACCACCCTCCCTTTTATAGAGAAAATAATTGGTGGGGCACTATTGGACACTATCAACGATAATGGCTACTCTCGCACGGTGAACTTGTGTGAGTTCAGAGCCAGAGGGCAGCTCAGGACGCCTCATCAAATAGAGGTGGCACTGGCTGGCTGGCTTGCAGAGAGAGAGAGAGAGAGAGAGAGAGAGAGAGAGAGAGAGAGAGAGAGAGAGGAGAGAGGAGAGAGAGAGAGAGGAGAGAGAGGAGAGTGTGTGTGTGTGTGTGTGTGTGTGTGTGTGTGTGTGTGTGTGTGTGTGTGTGTGTGTGTGTGTGTGTGTGTCCTGATACTTTGGGAGCTGGCTGGGTGTGCTGTTGCCAAAAACCTTCCCTCCGTCCCTCCTCCCCCTCCCCCGTTATCAGGGAATATCTGTCCCCCGCTGATGAGTCTGCAGCTTGACTCAGTCTCAGTCTCCTTATGATTCCACAGCGTCACTCCCACCGGTCATATAAATGCAACACTGCATACAGTACAATAAGGCAACTAAACAGTCCACACTTTTTTTTTTAGTGTACAGGGAGTCCCAGAACATATGTACAGGATACACATTGCATTACATAGGCCTAGTAGTAGTTGTCGGTGCTTGGTAAATTAATTGAAGTTCCTTTGAAAGTAGATCACACCTTATCCAGTGTATTAGTGAATGAGTAAAAAATTGTAGATTCTAGTATGTGTTGTTGTCTTTATTGAGAGTTTTCTCTGACGTTTTCTTACGCAGCCCCAGTCTTCAGGTCCAACGTGTGTGTCTTTTGTCTTTTGTACCACACTGCACCGTGAATAAAAAATAATAATAAATAGTAATAAAGAAACAAAGGACTTCAAAGGACAGCATGATGGCCTAGTGCAAACACAGGTCCCTATGCCAGGTGCTACAACATGCGACTTATAGTGAATGTGTGAATTAGGGGTGTAAATAATGATCGATATGTATCGATTCATCGATCCTACTGCCGACAATTGAATTGTATCGTATCGTGGGGCAATCTTTTAAAAAATATTTTTTAAGGGCTTTTTGGCTTTTATTTTTGACAGGATAGAGGAGAGACAGGAAATGATTGGGGAGAGAGAGACGGGGGAGGATCGGCAAATGCCCCGGGTCGCCGGCCTAGTAACCCAGTGCCATCATGGGGCATTCTTCAGTATCGTAAATAATAGAATCGCTGATCCCTGCCCAATGCCTTAGCTCCATAACCTAGTAGAAATGGAAAAGTAATTGTGGAAAAATTCGAATTGAATCGTATTGTATCACAATCAATATCGAATCGTATCGTTATTGAGGCTGTGATTTACACCCATAGTGTGTATGTTTTCTCCTTGTGTCCCATCACCATCCCACCATATTTCCTGTGCGCCACACTCCACTGTGAGCAGGTACAAACAAACAGCCAAACTGCTCTCCCGTTGTCTCCGGTGACTTCCTGCGGGCTTTCCCACACCAAAGGCAAAGCGCGGCGGTGAAATTAAAACCTGCTAATTATCACCCGAGTTGAAGTGCCGCCAATTGTAGCATTGAGAATGTTTTCCTCTTTCCTTTCGACTGTCTGTCTGTCTTTCTTTTCTTCCTCTCTGTCTTCAGAGCAAGAGGATTTAAAAGAGTCTTTTTGGCAGAAGAGACATCCAAATCCCCTCACATCTTTGCGCCTGGGTAGAAAGGAGCTCTTCTCTTCTGAAGCTCTGAAACCGCACTGCCGCACAGCAGACTCAGCACCCGCTGAATACACAAACCTTGAGTTGTGTTTACAGTGTAGAGAACTCTTGTCTTTCGGTCTCTCTCTGTGTCTCACTGCCCCTCTCTCTCTTTCTCTCTCTCTGCCTGTGTGTCTGTTTGTCTGTCTGTGTCTCTCTCTCTCTCTCTCTCTCTTTACATATCTAATTCCACAGTATCACCCCTTTCCCATTTGTATTTCTAAAGTTTCAAAGGGACCTTTATTAGCACAAACCGTGACAGTTATTATTTCTTAAGCTTGAATCAACAGAATCAACAGAAACCGACAGGTGTATCATTTAAAGAGGAAGAATAGACTGTCAGTGCAACAATTCTCTAAAGATATCATTGTTGACAACACAGAGAACAGCAAACCTGCTGACATCGGGCGATCTTGTGAAACAAACAAGAGAACATGAAAGTTTGGTGATAATTGGGCTAAAGTAAAAGCTGGCAGCGATCTGAAAGAAAGCCCCCTGCGCTGTGACAGGAAGCCTGATGCGTTCAGCTGCAGCACAGTTTATTATCAGCGGGCAGAGAGAAAGGATGGGGGGGGGGGAAGAGTTTTACTTAGAAAAAGTGTCTCTTTGAACTTTGAGAGAGAGAGAGAGAGAGAGAGAGAGAGAGAGAGAGAGAGAGAGATAGAGAGAAAAGAGAGATGTCTCTGCAATTTAGTATTCAGAGAGTTGGCTTTTTACAATTCCTCACACATACAATATCACTGCTGGCATGTGGTCCGAGGCGTGAGGAAATTATTTTGCTGTGTGTCTACCGTTCTCTTGGTTATGAGGACGCGCATTGATTGGCCTCCCTGGATAGACTCATTTACTATGTCTTCTCACATCTCTTTTGCTCTCTTTCTCTCTCTCTCTCTCTCTCTCTCTCTCTCTCTCTCTCTCTCTCTCTCTCTCTCTCCCTCTCCCCCGGAGTAAATATTAGTTGGAATGTGAACTGTGTTCGGAATCCTGATGCCTACGTGAGAAGCATGAAACCTTAACAGAACTTTATGGATGGTGTGGTAGGCCTGCACTGCTTTTGTGCAGAGCTCTAGCCTACGTATTTGATTGGCTTTTGTGGCAAGGCGCAAATGGAGATAATGGGGAGTCCACCCCAATACGGTTTTTGGGGCAGCATGGTAGTTTACTTAATTTAGTCACATTTAATTTACTTTATTTTAACGCAGCACCCATTACATTTATATGGATGTGCGTGTATTTCATTAGTTCCAGAGTCCAGCATACAGCACATTACACAGGAATACACATTAGGCCCTATTTAATAAATAAGAATGTGATCATTATAGTAATGTAGCCTACTTCTGTTAGGCAGCCTATGGAAAGATGACAAGCCATGTAAAAACTACATTACAGTGTGATCATTCCATACAGCAATGTTCTTCTAGTCAATATGGAGATGTTGATGATAAACAATGTCGTAATGGCATTCTGCATTTAAAGACAGAATACTCAAATAGTCGTAGTGGGTCATTACGCTGTATGTGGTCTGTTTCTGTTACTCTGTGTCGATAAATGTTTCATGATATTAATGTCACTAGAGCGATGTGGAATGAGAATTTTCTTGTAAAACTTGGTGCTGCCCTTCAAAGTAGTTCCTCTTACTCAATGTACATAGAAATCTTAATGAGCTGCTTTAAAAAAGCATTGAAAGGCAGTTATCTGATTCATTGATTCAACGTATTGCCATAATGTATCTAAGCCTGTCTGTGACTGTCAAAATCATTTACTGGACTATTGTGCAAGCTACCCTTGTGCGATGATGAATGCTCTGCGCTATATGACCTATTCAGACTGACAGCTGACATCGCCCCAAGCCCAGAGGGGTCACTGCACGTTAATTCACTGCGGCATGATTTCCATGACATTAATTCAATTATTCTTGTATGTTTCATTTAAGAGTTAAATATACTATACAGAGTCACGGTGAAAGCACGGGCATGAAAATAAATGGAGATAAATTAAGATAAATGTATAGCATCTATTAAAATATGCATCCTGCGGCCCAAATACGTGCGAGATGTGCTGTATCAACAGTGGAGTCTTTCACGAAGGCCCTTTGGGAGCAAACAAAATTGACATAGTGTGACTATTAGGTTTTGTAATCATACATATTTAATTAGCATACTGTAGGTCTTCATTCCGTACTTGGTTCTCATGGGTTTTGAATTATGGAGGTAAAAAAAAGAAAGAAAACACAGATTCACAGTAGCCACCTTGTGGCATATCTTCTCTGTATGGCTGAAAGGCTCCAGCTTCTTTAAAATGTACCGGTAGACTGTTTGCTCATGTAGGGTCTACTCTTCATGCTGTTGGGTAGAAGTCATATTCATGCTAAACACGAATTATGTTAGAGGGCTATGAAACAGAGAGAAGCCATCGTTTGTGTTCATGACTCTCATATCACTACAGTATACCTTAAAGCCAGTAGTTAACTCTTGGTGAAATACAATCCAACCTTTCTTTTACTCTTATCCTTAATAAAAGTAGGTAGGCCTACATAAGTTCATGCAAGTTCACAAGTTCATATGTTCAGCTGTGATATATCCCTTTAAAACCTTTCTTAAAATTCTAGTTGTTGAGAGAAGAAAGGGACTGAATGGTTTGAAGTGTTACACGGCACGGCACTGAAATGGTAAGGTGTGTCTTCCATTTATGTTTGAGAAGTTGGCCTTCTTAGTGGGCTCTAATGGTGGTTTCATTTGTGTAATTGAGTTTCTAGTGTCTGATTGACCTTACGTTCACAGAGATGCACAGCTGCTTTTAAAGTGATTTCCGACAATACATTGAATGCATTGTAATTGTGAGCATATAGAATGCATTACACCTGTGAGTGCACAATAGACTATTATAGTAGGCTGCAGCAGACCACATGGTCTTCATGCCTGACTAGTAGTTTTGTTGTGGTAAACGTATCTCAGTTCACTACCCACGCCTTCCTATAGAAACAAAGCCAAATGAAAGTTTAATATCTGCAGGATATCGATGCCAGCTCTTTCTACTTTCTTGTGTTTCTCTGCAGCCTAGTCCTCCCTGTGCAGAACGGCGGGTCCGTATTGAAACATGTCTGAATACGTGGCTACTCATCAATCTAATATCTATGTCTAATGACTCGGCTTTATTGATGTGCATTGTGGTCGCATTTATTGCGCATAGCCGCATTGTTTGTCATTTGCACGTGTTTGTCATTTGCGTTGGCTGTCATGGTGATTACGACAGAGCCTGCATTGCGTCAAGCCCTGTGCACGTCTCTGTTGTACAGATGACACTGTTAGATGAAGCCAGTAAATTCATCGGAGCCATAGTGTCACATGCAGCTGTGGCGGCGTTATGTAGCGTGCGGCAGTTTGTCCCAAAAGAGCGCTTTAAAATCCCGCCAGTAAAACATAATGGTGTGAAGAAGCGGTAATCTCTGAAGCGTTAGACCAGCTGCTGCCTTTCTTTCTCTCTCTCTATCTCTCTGTCTGTCTATCTTTCTCCATCCTCTCTAAACCACGCAGGAGGGCCAAGCGGACCGTGAATTGGGCTGTGCATGTGCGCCATTTTTCATGCTAAGTACAAAATAAATTAAGTCCCAAGCTTTTATTTCCTTTGTCAACTCAAACATATGACCCTCTATCCATCAAGTTGTCATGGCGCCAGATGTTCTCAACGCACACAACTGGAGGGCTGGTGTTTGCTGCAGGAAAACTCTTCGAACAAGAGGGACAGGACTGTGACAAAGCTTGAAGAGTCTCTTAATAAACTCTGCATAGCCTATAGAAAACCCCACTCGTCAGCTGACACATTGTCTGCTTTTGAAATAATTGAGTAGTTGATTACTAAACTGAATAACTTTAAGAGACTGAATTCAACATTACAAACTTGTTTTGGTCATGAAAAAAGCCCTACATGTACAGTATATGCATGCCTGATCAAACTAAGAAGATCATAGCGAGGCATATTACACAGAACTACTGGGCAGTCCAATACAGCACTTAGGATTGAAGTGAGGCACAACCTGAATAGTCTTTTACCCTACATTCAATTCTGTTCACTGCCCTCTATAGTCATGCCATTGAGAACTCCTGTTCAGATGTTATGCTCTTCGCGTAAGCGCTAAATCATAAACCTGCATTATTAAACGCAGTAAAAATGTACTCATGGATTAATTAAGTAGGAGAGCGTGTGAAATGTGTGGAAACGTATACCGTATCTGACTTGCCTCAGTACTGTTCTGGGTACAATACATGTATTTCTGTGAATAGATAGGCCTGCAGTATCTGAATCCTATCTGTGTTTTGTGCTAGTAACAGCTGTGAGAACTGTGTCACATGTAAGCAAAACATCGGAATGAGGTCATTTTTAACTACACGTACAGTATACAGTAAGTATAGCCTTACACGGTAGACTATCTCCACTCTGCCAGGCAGCTCGATGTGTTTTCCTGAGCCTTAGAGATTGGGACTCTTTTTTTCCACTCTTGAATGCCTTGTAACCATCTTGTGAGATGACAGCACCCACATGTCAAATTGCTGCATCGATAGCAGCGAGGAAAAACAGAACAAGAGCTGATATTAACTGTTCCAGATAATATCCAATCAAATCCTGTGCAGAGTTATCACAGGCTATGGCTTGCAGCGTGGGGAAAACTGTGGCTGTGATATATGCGCGGGCCTATTGTATCCAGAATCTACCTTCATTTGAATTCATTTCTACTGTAATGTGTCAGCTCGTTCCCTGACCGCTCCCTATCTCCCTGCAATATTTCTGCCTCGATTATTCTGTCCTTCCCCAAGGTTTGTATCATATTAGGGGGAGAATAATTGAGTCTGCAGCTATGGAGCATTGCATGCTCAAGGGTGGCACCGGCACGGCTGTGGCGGATGCCAAGGCGGCTTGCCTGCTTGCTTGCCTGCTTGCTTGCCTCGGAAACTTTGAAGGCTTGGCAGAGCCGCTCCCCCACACGGATCACTGGAGGTGGGAAGACTTCAGTCGGAATGCAGGATAGGGGTGTGTGCTGCACACATATAGAAGTTCACTGTCTGTGCTTGTGTGTGTGTGTGTGTGCATGTGTGTGTCTGAGAGAGAGAGAGAGAGAGAGAGAGAGAGAGAGAGAGAGAGAGAGAGAGAGAGAGAGAGAGAGAGAGAGAGAGAGAGAGAGAGAGAGAGAGAGAGAGAGCCCAAATGTGTAAGGTATTTATGTCATACTGTACATGTATGTGAATACTTCGTCCACTTTGAATAGTAGAAATATGAATTTCAGTCTGTGTTTCTGTAGGTGTATTTTGTAAAATATGCAATTGTGTGTGACAGCCTGTGTGTGATATAGCTTTTGTGGGGAGTACTATTGGAGCAATCCTGCACTTTGAAGGAATGTTTGTGTAGAAATAGGAATTTCAGTTGGCGTATATCTTTCTGCAGTTGGGTGTGAGAGCCTGCGTACGCGTCTATGTACCGCATTTGTGCCTGCGTGACTCTGTGGGGGGTAAAATGGGTGAGATGGAAGTGATATCATCACTTGGTCAAACAAAACTAATCCCCCCAAAAGAGTCTTGGCAACAGAAGTGTGAATGTTCAACATATCCTTCATCGCACACAGCTCAGTGCCAGCTCAAGGATACACGCGCGCCAACTGATTTGACATTTACAGCATTATTAGTTTTCTCCCGCCCTGCAGGGGGGTTCGTGCTTGGGGACATGATGCAGAGGGGGTGGTTGGCCGTGCATCATTTAGATCAGGGGTTCTCAAAATGGGGTCCGCAGCACGTTACCAGGGGGGTCCCTGACTTTAACATTTGCCACAAAACTATTGATTGATGATCTCTGTTAATATGACAAATCACTGGTTCTCCTGACATAAGCTAAATAGCTTGGTGAGCCAGCTGAAAGGCTATAGGCAGAATCATTTTAAATTACATTCTTTTGCAATAACATGACTAAACAACTGTGGTAACTGTAATTTATTGCACACTTCCTGTATGAGGGGGCCCTTGGTAAAACTTGTAGGGGTCCCTGGCCTAACAAACTTCAAGAACCACTGATTTAGATCAATAGCTTTTCCATGGATGTCCCATGCCCTTCCAGTTATTCTATTTGCTATAATAAGATTTGTCGTAATATTTCAGATTATGTGACTGGACTGTGTGTGTGTGTGATAAAGATGACTCCTGACAGAAATGTGATTTTTATGTTGGGTAAGCCTGCAGCATCTCTACCCACCCCTATTTCGCCCTCCCCCACACCCCTCTAGTAGCCTAACCGTGCGGACACACCGCGGGCGTTGAACGCGTGGAAAGATGCGGAAGTAATTGACTTTGTATGGGAGAGCATGCGTCGAACGAGGCAAACGCGTTGGGAGCGTTTCGAGAGGCGAGGGAGTCGAAAGCGTCAAAAGCCGAGAGTGGCAGAAGTTGAACATCATCTAAAAATATGTAATTGGCAGCAGGGCGTCAGCCAATGGAATGTTCACATTTTTCTAAACACGAGCTTCGGTTGGTCGAGATTCCTGGCCGAACGCTTCACGTTGAATCGTTTGCCTCGTTCAACGCCCCTGGCCAGTGCTTTCCAGGCAGGAGTCCGCAGCATTTTGGCTCTTTCAACGCCGGCGGTGTGATTGCGGCATAATGCAGAAGCAGTGCTGAGGATGTGATTGTGGCAGGAAGAAAACATTTATGAATTAAATACAATACATATGGTCTGGTGATTATACAGCACTGGTCAGAGTGATTGAACACATTTTACATTTTCATATACTATATCTACAGTATAATCATTGAATACCTGATATAAGGGGGATTTTCCACTTTTACAATTTTACTATATTCATATGGTTTAGGTATCTCTTGTAACATGTTGCTGAAGGAAAAAGTGTTTAACTGCCTGTGGCATTTAATACAAAACTGGTACAATCAGGCACACAGTCTTTGCACACCAGTCTTTCTATGCAGTCCAGTTCTCTAAAATATTTTTTTTTTTGGACTAGGCTATGCTGTGTGGCTAGGCTTTGCCTCTTTAAAACCATAAAATACACAGTTGTCTTTGTCAGAAGCCGGACGCAAGATCTGCAGAACTTTCTTGGTCCTGGTCCATGCTTGTGCCACCTAAAGAAGATGGAGAGGCTCGTCTGAATAATATGATGGTGGAGAGGACACATCCCTCACCTTCTGGGTGAATAGATGGCTGACAGTGCAATTAGAGAGGCTTGCCTTCTCTGGCAACATAGAATTAGAGGTCGCACCTTTCTTAGTTCAAGTCGTGTAGAGCTTTTGGAGAGTACGAACAGACCTCTAAGGCAACCCAGAAAGGGCTGCATTTTCCTTTTCAAGAATTTCACTTGCTGCTGTCCACAAAATAAGCAGTTTGTTCCCTTATCAGTGGAGTATATTTTAGGGTGGGAGCCTGCTGCCGTGTAAGTGAAACTGGAATGCTGCAGAATGCCTGGTTGTTTGTAGCTACCTCTAGGTCAGCAGTCCATGGAACTCAGCCGCTTCCCTTCATCTGGCGTCAGTGTTCTAGAGTTTTCCCTCTGGATTGTTCCGGAATGTTTATTGTATAATTGGCCCTGGCTCTTTGTTGCCTGCCATCGGCGTTACATAAATGCCACTGCGCAGCGGCTTGGCAAGAACCATGCAGAGACCTCCTGTAGAGTTCAGGATGCAGTGCAGTGGTCATTATTATTTCTAGGTCATGTATCGCACATATTTGCCTGGCAGTACCTTAAAAATGTATAAAAGCCGCTGGCAATTGTGTATTTTTATTCCTAGTAACTGCTGTGAGAGCAGTATCCATTGTGTTTTAACTAGCATCTGAAGAAATAATGATATGCCCATAGTGTCTCTATTTTAAATGGTGAGAAACCGGCAGGAGTACGTGTGTAGTATTTGAGTGTGAAGCTGGGTGGCAAACAGAAATGGGTAAATAGTTGAATGCTAATTAAATGTTAATCAAGTTCTTGTTGCTCTCATAGCATTTTACACCACAAATAATAACTGTAGCCCTTTGTCACTGCATTACATTTGTCAGCTTCGCTAAACTCTTGATTATGCAATCAGTGCAAGGCTACGCTCCAATTTAAAACCCCCAAGAGACCTATGAAACCCGATCTCTCAATGCTGATCTATCAAAATGACAGATTTTTTGTTGTTGTGGCTTGTGGTGATAAAAACCATTAAAAGCAGCATTGGAGAGTTTTTGGTCCAAAACTCCAAAGCTGTATCTGGCAAACAAAAAACAAAACAAAATCCAAAACCCCAATAACCTTGCAGAAGGCAGCAAAGGGCCCAGTTGGCTGTGATAAAACACTTGCTGACATTCTAGCTGGCAGCTCTTGGCAATGCAGCTGGTGATGGTGATCTATGAAGGCCTTTTGTGTAGATATACTCAACGGTGAATTATTACCTGGATATGTTATCATGTCCCGACCCGGAATATGCTGTTACATGTGGGAAATTGTGTTGTCATGCAAACCAAATCCTTTTCGTTTAAAATCAGAATATTCCTTGGATGTAATTGCGCTCTATGTGTCCTTCTCATGCTCGTGCAGAGAATGAAGAGTAGCAAAAAATAAGTTGGCAGACTGTGTTTATCCTGAAGAAAATGTGAAATGTACAGTAGGCCTAGTATGTGGCATCAAACAACATAGCTTACCTTATGAAGTGATACAGCACTGTTGGGTTGAGTTATCCAATAGAGCAATATGCAAAGAGATAAACATGCCAGTCATCACACAAATTAGTAAGTATTTTTGGTTTGAAAAATGAATAGGTCCACATACAGTATTTAGTATGTGTGTCCTTATGCCTGAAGCACATCATGGGTTTGATATTTGAAAACCTATTTATTGCTGTGTTAACTGATCTGTTATTTTACAAATTCATCTCCGTATGAATCGTCATTTTCTGCCACATCTCAATGCTATTGAAATAAAATAATCTTACTTACTTACAGCTTACCATTATTAATGCAGAAGCAGACAATTGCCTCTCTGCAATGTAATGCATATTGTACTCTACAATGTACAGTACTATATAGATGGCAATAAAGAACATTGATGGGCTGCTACATATAGTGTTCATTTTCAATTTAATTTTTAACACTTTATAATAATGTCTGCTTAGTAAAGACTTAGTAAATAATTTACTAATGATGAACTAAACATTAACACATGCTTTTATCATTAATTAAGTTTTATTAATTCTTTATACAATATCTACAAATAATATATACAAGATTTTACATACCTTATAACAGAGTATTTTATTCATTTACAAGCAATTTGTAAATGTTTGATAAATACAAGATATTAACATAACATTTCCTAGTCATTTACAAACATTTGTTAATGTTTTGTTCATCAATAGTTAATTATTTATTAAGTCTTTATAATGCTTTTTTGCATCCATTATTATAAAGTGTTACCATTTAATTTGTAAACCACAAATCAGTTGAAAACTGATATGGCAGTGACAGCCTACCAGCATATAGGCCTAGGTCTTTGGTTCTGGTCCATACACGTAATGATAACTGTTGAAGAAGTCCTTTGGCCTCTCAAGGTCAAAACAAAAGCATACTGTAAGGAGCACAGAGTAGTGTTGCAGCCTCTCCAGTATCTGTTTGGAATTTGAATATCAGAGGAGAGGAGAACGGGAGAGAGAGAGATAATGCATGATGTCTGAATGTAGCACTTCCTGTGTGTGTGTGTGTGTGTGTGTGTGTGTGTGTGTGTGTGTGTGTGTGTGTGTGTGTGTGTGTGTGTGTGTGTGTGTGTGTGTGTGTGTGTGTGTGTGTGTGTGTGTGTGTGTGTGCATGTGAGTGTATGTGTGTGTGCGCAGATTGCCTGGTACCGGGGAGCCGGACCCGTGAAATGAATATTTGTGACAGATTTGTTATGTAGCGCAGGCATGTACGTGGGGCGGGGTGGAGGTTGATGCCATTTTGCCCTGATTGAATGCCCTCTTGGTGCCCGGTGGAGCGGCGACAAGATGGTTCTGGGCCTGTGAGTGGGTATCCAGGGTGGGGAATGTTAAAGAAGATGCCCCCCACCCCCACCCTACCCTCTTTCCTTCCCTGCCACCTTAGGAATCTCAATCAGCATCTAGTCCCCCTTGGCAGGGTACATGTTTTATTCCATTGGTGAAATTCAATAGGATTATGCCGAGACCTGTATCGTATAAAGAGAATGCATTTCTGCCCGTCGTTATAGCATTGTAAGAAGAAAACAAGGTAGAAGTTGCTGTCAGTTGGAGCTGACCTATTTCAATCTGATCAACACAACCTGTGGTTCGTCAAAATATCCAATCAATTCCCCATTAAGTTATGCAGTTATGCAACTGTATATGCAGTTAATTGAACATTTTTAGTGAAAGGGTCAGTAAATTATGTTTCTACGGTATACAGTAGGTGATATGGTATAATAATTTTGAGTGGGTTATGTGAAGGAAGAGTACCCTCTTTCCATTCCTGCCACCATAGGAATATCAATCAGCATAGCCCCCCTTGGCATGGTGCATTTGTTTCATTTCCTTGCTGGAATTTGATAGGAGTATGGTTGGAACAGTAATGTAAGAGAATGGATATCTGTACAGAAAGTACCTGTAGAAAGCAAGGTAGAAGCTGCGGTCAGGGGTAGCCAACGCATTTCGGGTCTGCACAACGCAGTCTGTGCTTCCTCAAAATGCCCATTCAACTCATATTTAGAGTCAAGCAGTTATACAGTATACAGTTCATTTAACAATATAGTTGAAAGGGTCAGTAAATGGTAATACATCATTTTGCAGTGTTTACAAAAGATTTTTGTGTGATATTGTAATTTTGGGTACCCAGGGTGGAGTAGGCCTATGTGAGGGAAGAGGCTCCTCTTCTCCCCCTCTGCTACCATCTGATGAATACGTAGGAATCAACATCCAAGGGCCTCTACACACCGGCTCCAACAGAGTGCAGAGCACTGCCCCGCAAAAGTTTGATTCCATTGCTTTCAATACAACCCCGCACACCGGCGCCGATGTCCGTGGACATCGGCTGGCGATAAGAGACAAGTTCTATTTTGTCGGAGCCACCCATTGACTATCCATTCTCTGCTGTGGTGGAATTGTGTGCGGGGGTCGGAATTGTGTCGGAAGCGAAAGTGCTCCTCAGTGCTGTCGGAGCTGATGTGCGGAGGCCCTAATCCATCATTGGCAGGATGCTTTTTTTTGCCTTTTGTAGTATTGGATTGGTGGAGTTTGGTGACACATGTATCGGTAAAGAGAATGAATTTCTGCCTGATGTCAGTGATGCAAAATTAGGTAGAAACTGCTGTTGGTTAAACCCAAACTATTTTGAATTTACCTCTGAACTGTGCACGCCTCAGCAGGTTATAAAAGCAAATATTATTTGCAGTTGCATTTGATCACTGTGATATAATTGGCAGTTTACATTTTCAGTGAAAGGGGTGGTGATTAATGATAATGTTATACAGACGTGTGCTACTGTATAATGACAACTTTGGGTGTTTGATAATCCTTTCCTTAGTTGAAGACTTGGGTAAATGTAATGAATAGCGTAATGCTATTGATCCATGCCATGGAAGACGCAGAAACGTCAAATGTGTGTCTGACTCATAGTCACAGTGGCTCTGTATCTCACTGGATCTGTAGAGGGATTTGCATTAAGCTTCTTTTTTCCTTTTTTAACTACTGTGTATGAGGCATATATTTGCATTGACGCAAAATATTGAGTTTCAGTCCCAATTTTAGAACTATGTTTGATATCAAGGCCCACAAATAAACCAGACAGTAGCCTCTTAGTGCAGATGGGGTCGCTGGCGGGCCTATTCCCTATTTGCTGAAAATACTCAACTACATCATAACAACATTGCTATGTCATTACAGAGAGCCTTAAGTAACAGATTAAGTCTCAGCCATCACAATTGTGGTGACAGTAAGGTTATGACATAGGCTCTGTGCTAAGGGGTTAAATATCTCATCATCTTCCAGTATCACTTGTCCCTGTACCTGTGTTTCAGTACCGCAATCTGCACCAGTGCATGAACACATTCATAGAGATTAGACGACGGTGCACAGCCATGCAAGTTGTACGCACTTTCACCTTACAGCCTCATCACTCCTACTAAACATCGTCTAGACATCAAACCACCCCTTCTCCCTTCCCCTCAACCACCACCCTCACCCCCACCCCTTCTTTTACCCCCTTCTGTATTTATGAATGCACAACGCAGGACGAGAATATCCATTTTCTAAATGTATCCTCCCAACGGTGTGCAGAAACAAAATGAATTTTTCTAATAGGGACATAAATTTGCCCACTTTTGGGCCATTAGTATGCAGCGTTGTGAGGTGAGGCGGGGCGGGTGGGGCGGGTGGGGCGTGGTGGTTCAGGCGGTGCTTCCGCTTGGCCGGGCGGGCGAATCTGGATTGACGGGGGCCCTTCACTCTGTCTGACGCTGTTAATCATGGAGGAAGGGCCGGGCCCTGACTATGGCTACGGTGTCTTTGTGTGTGTGTGTGTGTGTGTGTGTGTGTGTGTGTGGGTGTGTGTGGGTGGGTGTGTGTGTGTGTGGCTGTCAGTGTTTGGGGTGTGTGTGTGTGTGTGTGTGTGTGTGTGTTTGTGTGTGTGTGTGTGTGTCGGTGTGTGTGTGTGTCGGTGTGTGTGTGTGTGTGTCGATGCGTGTGTGTGTGTGTGTCGGTGTCGGTGTCTGCGCCCGCACTGACCTTGAGTGTCAGTGGTGGGACGGCACTAAAGCAAGCTTTAAAAGCACTCTGCGTTTCCTCAACATCCCCTGTGTCATCGTCCACTGCGCTCCTTAGCCTCAACACCTCCCATCTTTTCCAACAGCTCCCTACACACCCTTTCCCACCCCTCTCTCACCCTGCCCAGGCTTCACCTAATCCAGATGAAGAGGAGGAGAGAGAGAAGGAGGGAAAGGAGGAGGAGAGAAGAAGACATGGGGTGATGAAGACAGAGAAAGAAAGAAAGAGACGAGGAGAGGAGAAAGAGGGAGAGGAGGAGGAGAGAAAGAGAAATAGAGAAAGGTAGAGTATGACAGAAGAAGAGAAGGAGAAAGAGGAGTAGAGGAGAGAAGGGCAAAAGGAGGAGGAAGAGGAGGGCGAAGGAGGAGTAGGAGCAAACAGTGGAAAGGGAAGAGAGGGATGGAGGCTGAGGAAGAAGAGAAGAGGAGAGGGATTAAGACGAAGAAGGAGAAGAAGGAAGAGGAAAAGACAGAGGAGAGGAAGGGGAAAGAATGAGAGAGGAAGAGAGGAGGGGAGAGGAGGAGACAGAAGTGAGGAGGAGGACAGAGTAAGAAGAGGAGGGGAGAGGAGGAGACAGAAGTGAGGAGGAGGACAGAGTAAGAAGAGGAGGGGAGAGGAGGAGACAGAAGTGAGGAGGAGGAGGACTTAGTAAGAAGAGGAGGGGAGAGGAGGAGACAGAAGTGAGGAGGAGACAGAGTAAGAAGAGGAGGGGAGAGGAGGAGACAGAAGTGAGGAGGAGGACAGAGTAAGAAGAGGAGGGGAGAGGAGGAGACAGAAGTGAGGAGGAGACGGAGTTAGAAGAGGAGACATAAGTGAGGAGGAGACAGAGTAAGAAGAGGAGGGGAGAGGAGGAGACAGGCCCTCGTAAATTATGCAGCGGGCCATTAAACACCCTTGCCAATGTGTACACATGTTTGCTACATACGTACATGGCAAGGCAATCTAACAGCCCTTATTAATATTCAGAGCCCTGTGTTCCAGTGTCCTAACTGGTGTGTGTGTGTGTTTGTGTGCGTGCAGGTGTGCGTGCGTGCGTGTGTGCATGCGTGTGCGTGTGTTTGTGTTTCTGTGTCTGTGTCTGTGTCTCCAGTATGTGTGTATCTGTTTATGAGAGAGCATATGTCTGTGTGTATATACGCTCACATGTGACTATGAATATCGCATAAACGTCTAGAGAGAAAATGATTTACGCGGCCTCCCAGCGTCATGTCTGTGCATTTTTATATTGCGTGATCCTACTTCCCCCACATAACTGTTCCGGCATTTATCAGTCTCGTCACCCGCAGAAAAGCGTCTCCGCGTGTTGGACAACCCAGCTGCTTGTTGGATGGTGTTTCACTGTGCACTTGGAGGGAGGGGGGTTGGCCAAGGTGAAAGAGAGAGAAAGATGTGCGTTGTCAGGGCCAACAGGGAGGGAGTCGCGCATGATGGCTCATGATGGCTTAATGATGTAGCCTTGTATTGTAGTGTAGTGTGGCCGGCCGGTGGCCACGCATGTGTGTGTCTCTGCTTCTTTGCTCCTCTCTCTCTGGTCGGCGGGAACACTATCTTGCTTGCTTGCACGCTCGCTCGCTCGGTCACCTTTGAGGGATGGAGGTGGTGGTGATGCAGAATGGTGTGGAATGGAGGGATGGAGAATTGGTGCTGAGGAGAGAGAGAGAGCGGGCGAATGAGGATGATTGAGATGAAGTGACCCTTATGCTGTTGGGTGTTTGTGTGTATTTGTGTGTGTGTGTGTGTGTGTGTGTGTGTGTGTGTGTGTGTGTGTGTGTGTGTGTGTGTGTGTGTGTGTGTGCGCGCGCGTGCGCGTGCGTGTGTGTGTGTCTGTCACTGTCTCTCATAGGCTTCTGTGTGTGTGCTCAAGTGCTTGTGTGTGTTTGTGTGGCAGACAGGGAGAGAGAGAGAGAGAGAGAGAGAGAGAGAGAGAGAGAGAGAGAGAGAGAGAGAGAGAGAGAGAGAGAGAGAGAGAGAGACAGAGAGAGAGAGAGAGAGAGTAGGATAGCTTATTGCAAAAAAGTGGTTGGCTGTAGACAGAGAATAACAGAGATGGAGGGAGAGAGAGTGTGAAAAAGACTGAGAGTGACAGAGACAGGAGGTTTGGATAGAGAGACAGAGAGATAGAGCTCATCAGAGAAAAAAAAATGAGAGAGTGAGTGAGTGAGTGGGAGAGAGAACAGGAGTGTGAGGGAGGGTGTGAAAGCAAGAGAGGAATGAAGAGGAGAGAAGAGAAGCATCAGGGAGGGAGGGAAGAGAGAGAGAGAGAGATCTAGCTATCTACAGAAAAAGAGAGAGAAATCACAAAGAGAGAGAGAGAGAGAGAGAGAGAGACAGAGAGAGAGATATATATCTTGAATTAATGTGAGGGATAGAGAGAGACTCCCGTGTGTGTGTGGAGTGGAGCTAAGCAACAGACATCCGAGTCCATCCCTAGTCCGGTTCCATGTTTTCCATGCGGCCGGTGCTTGTGGAGAGAGCAGGCAGAGCGTGAGCGTGAGCGAGAGCGTGAG
Source organism: Engraulis encrasicolus (assembly GCF_034702125.1). NCBI lineage: Eukaryota > Metazoa > Chordata > Actinopteri > Clupeiformes > Engraulidae > Engraulis > Engraulis encrasicolus. The sequence goes on along the minus strand of NC_085875.1, from coordinate 6,418,256 downwards.
CGCCCTGACTCCTGCGCTTGCTCTGCTGCAGTGGAGGGTCCAAACGGCAGCCAGTGGAGAAGAAGTCCGTGCAGGCAGAGGGAAAGAAGAGCATCCTGCCGTCATTTTATTTTTGTTTTTCTTCTTTCCTCTCCTCCTCCTCCTCCTCCTCTTTTTTTCTTCTCCCCCCTCGAACACTCTCCAGAGGGGCTAGGATAACGGCCAGCCGCGGAACGAGGGGAGGGAGAGGGAGAGGGAGAGAGAGAGAAATAGAGAGAGTGACTGACTGAGAGGGAGACGAATGTGAGGGAAGAGGCAGACAGACATACTCCGTGAGAGAGGGAGAGAAAGAAAGAACTGGAAGAGACAGAGCGCAAGAAAGAGAGATTGTGACAGAGACTGAGAGAAGAAGAGCAAATCTTCTGTCAGTGATCATATCCACGGAAAAGCGATCCCCACCCTTTCATTTGCGAGCAACCTACTGTCATCGCGTGTCAAAGCTGAAGCCCCTGCTCCTTCAGATGTCATCTACTGTCAGCGATCCTACCAGGTAAGTCTACAGGAGCTTCACCTCTCTCTCTCTCTCTCTCTCTCTCTCTCTCTCTCTCTCTCTCTCTCTCTCTCTCTCTCTCTCTCTCTCTCTCTCTCTCTCTCCACACGCACACACTCTGCCTTTCCAAGTTTCAGCATTTTCTTTATCCGTTCAGTCCCCCCCCCCACACACACACCCCTCCATCTCTTGCCAGCGGCCAGTAAGCTTGC
>NC_085875.1:6385015-6415015 GCF_034702125.1 Engraulis encrasicolus | reverse complement strand
TGTCAGGTAAAAGATAAAAACTTGTACATGTCTTAAGGCAAAAGAAAACCACAAGTGTTTAAATTAAACAGTTAGACATAATGAACCTAATACATATGCTAGCTAACTAGTTCTATAATACGCAGGCACGTACACATGCACGTAAACATGCCCAATACACAATACATACACCTACATACACGCAGGCAGGCAGGCAGGCAGGCAGGCAGGCAGGCAGGCAGGCAGGCAGGCAGGCAGGCAGGCAGGCAGGCAGGCAGTTAGGCAGGCAGGCAGGCAGGCAGGCAGGCAGGCAGGCAGGCAGGCAGGCAGGCAGGCAGGCAGGCAGGCAGGCAGGCAGGCAGGCAGGCAGGCAGGCAGGCGGGCGGGCAGGCAGGCAGGCAGGCAGGCAGGCAGGCAGGCAGGCAGGCAGGCAGGCAGGCAGGCAGGCAGGCACTCACACCTCTTTCACCGGTGTCCTCTACAGTGGAGTATCTTAGCACATGTAACTATTGTGCGTCTTTTTGCATGAGGGGCACCCATGGGGCAGCCATGGCCTAGTGGTTAGAGAGTTTGTCTTTCAATCTAGGGGTTGCCGGTTGGAATCCCCACAGACCTCTCCCTACACCTCCATCCATGGCTGAAGTGCCCTTGAGCGAGGCACCTAACCCCACATTGCTTCAGGGACTGTATCCCATACCCTGGAAAATACTAGTTGTAAGTCGCGTTAAATAAATGAAAGCGTCAGCTAAGTGCAATGTAATGTAAAAAAAAATGAGGATGACATGATTCTTGGCAATTGATAGTTCATCATGAATTGGGATTAAGATGGAAGGGCATTAATGGCAAATTTCAACATACTCAGTTCAGCACATATAACAAATGGCTTAATAATTTATCTTACACAAATTGCTTTCATCATCACTTGCTTTTGCTTCACTCGTGAGATGCTTAAATGATTTTAAGCTTCTTTGTGGCTTCATTTGACAGGAGCGTTGATAATTGACAGGATATGGTTTTGAGAGAGAGGGTGATGGGATAGGGTTGGAAAATGACCCTGGCCGGATTTGAACCTGGGTCACTATGGGCATGTAGCTCACATGGTTGTATTAGAGTGCTGCTCCACAGCACCCCAAAGAGTCTGTTAATATAAGAATCTATGACAATATCCATCAGATGAGCTGCTGTCGCGTCACATGAGAAAAGTCTCCGGTGTCTATTCCTGAGTGAACCTGATTATGCTGCGTGCGAAACGTGTTGTTTGCTCTTAAAGGGACACTGTGCAGGAAATGGTCAAAAAAGGTACTGCAACTATGCTGCTCATTTAAACTGGGCTGTCTATTGCCAAATGTGATCTTTACATGAAAGTTTACTAAGTAATTAACAAATATTTTCTAGTATGGTCCAAGTAGAGTAATTTTTGCAGCTAAAAATGGCTATTTTTGGAAATTCAAAATGGCGGACCATGGAGAAGATCCCCCTTTTCATGTATGAAAATTGCAAGTTTTCCAGTCATAATGAATACTTAGAATTTGACGGTGGTGGTAAGTATTCATGAAAAAGGCAACATTAGTGAATGGGCAGCATGAATTCTGGAAATAAACAACTAAAAATCTCACACAGTGTCCCTTTAACAAAAACTAGGCTGCATTCCCCCAGAAAGTGCAAAAGTGGGCTTTAGTCTGTAATGTCAAACAGTGTGCAATGACCCATCATTATTTTAAAAGTCCAATAATGTGAGCTTCATACGACAGGTTAGGTTTAGGCATGGTTTTGATCGGGGCACAATTTTTCCACAATTTTGCCACCTCCCTTGCTTGTTTTTGGAAAAAGTGCCAGAAACATTACTTTACTGAAAGATTAGAGTTAGGCATGCTTTTGGTCAGGAAAGCAGAGAATTTTTTAGCAACAGAAATTCGACGGGAAGACTATGCGAACCTGGTCATGTGACAAAAATACTGTCCCAAGGCCCAGCCGTAGCTCTAATGGTAGGGCACTGGGCTGCTGTGCCGGCGACCCGGGTTCTATTCCGGACCGGGTAATTTGCAGATCATTTCTTGTCTCTCTCTCCCCACTCATTTCCTGTACCACTCTTTGCTGTACTGTTGTAAATTGAGAAAAAGCAAAAAAAAATAATTACACCATTCCAACAATGCAGTTGTCCTGACATCCTCAAAAAAAAGTATTTCCTGTGGCGTTGAGGACCATGATTTTACTTGCAAAGGCGTCACACCTCAACGCAGAATACACTGGCATGAAATAAATACACCTTTACATGATGCCAGTCTGGCATTTGAAGCCATTACCCTGATGTCCTAATGAGAGGTTGTGTGTGGGAATGTCTTTAAGGAGAAGCTAACTCCCGGCGATAGATGTGGAATGTCTTGTCAATTGCCATCCAAACGTTGTTGGCAAAAGGTGGTTTCCATTGGTTACGGCACGACATGATTGCATGTCTACAGTGGTCAGGTGAATAGAGGAATTGCTTGGCGCATCATTGCGTCACAATGTATTTGTGTGTGTGTGTGTGTGTCAGTATCTGTGTCTGTCTGTGCAGCCTGATCTCCAAAAATTCCGTGCTCCTGGACACGGATGTTAAGGACACAAAATCTGTGTCCAGGAGCACGGATTTTGCCAAAATTCCGTGCTCCTGGACACGGAATTGTTTTCCGTGCTCCTGGACACGGAATTGTTTTCCGTGATGGGCACACGGAAGTGCTTTCTATAGGCTATTACCACAGCACTGTGCTAACTCTATCATTAGAAAATACATACCAAATGCTAATCCAAAACAAAATAATGCTATAGAAATTTAAATTGTGCCCTGACCAAAACATTCCCTAACCTTAACCTGTCATTTAAGACATATTTTTGAGAAATACCTTTTCCAGTTGGTTGCTAGGTTATCAAACTCATATAAGGAATGAAAGAAAACTAGCTGTGCCCAGACCAAAACAATCCCTAACCCTAACCTGTCAGTAAGAAATGTTTTTTTTTTAGACAAAATATTTGAAATTAGAAAAATCCTGAGAAAACACAAGACTGTGGAAACATAGAGCTGTGGGAGTATAGAGAGCACTTCTGTGTGTCCATCACGGAAAATAATTCCGTGTCCAGGAGTACGGAATTTTGGCAAAATCCGTGCTCCTGGACACGGATTTTGTGTCCTTAACATCCGTGTCCAGGAGCACAGAATTTTTGGAGATCATGTTGGTCTGTGTGTGTCTGTGTCTGTGTTTGTTTATGAAGGTGTGTAAAAAAAGTGTGGAACAGTAATTGCAGTCATCCATCCCTGTCACACCTGAGCTTGAAGAGCCCCTCTTCACACATTTGTACCCGAGGGTAGAAAACTAAATTAAAAATTAGTGGTAATTGTTTACTCTTACATAAAACAACCAAAACAAAGCTCTTTCTTAATGTGAACACATGTGGCGCAAATGGTAGGCCACACGTTCCCTATGCGGTTTACCTGGGTTCGATTCCCGGCCCAGGTCCTTTGCTGACCCTTCCCCTTTTCTCTCTCCCAACTCATTTCCTGTCACCATCTGCACTGTGAATAAATCATGAATAAAGTCAAAAAGACCAAAAAATATCTTTAAAAAAGAAGAACACATGTCACCAGGTACGGATTCTCCTGTAACATTCATACACACAGTCACGCATGCATGCACAAGTGCGTGTGCACACACACACACACACACACACACACACACACACACACACACACACACACACACACACACACACACACACACACTAACCCACCGTTCAACCGCATCGATGCACAACTCCGTCACACTCAGGTGAGTCCATACCATAGCAGCTTTATGAGTTGAGCCAATGAAGCAGCCAGATCCCTCCCTTGCTACAGGAGATAGTGGAGTTGAGTGGAACAGAGTACAGTGCAGTAGAGGAGAGATACATTTTTGTTCCTGAAGGAATTGCAGGTGTTTAGTAGCATAGTATGCTAAATGCTAAATATTATAATATAGACTACAGAACATTTAGCGCACTTTCAAATCTACATACCTATACATATCACATATTTAAACATTGAGTTCAATATGTCGCATATACGAACGTTTGTAATATGTCACTTAATATACTGTATAATGATAGGTATAGTAATAGGACTTTGGCCATACCTCCGTTAATTTAGGTCCACAAAGGTTAAATACTTAAATATGGTTGTTATTGCTACTTTACTATATTGCTATGGTTGTTACTGTGTATATGCTACTTCTTTGCTTTGATCAGCATGAGCGTACAGTAGAGCTACTGTGGTGCTTGGAGACAGGGCGAAGCAAGCGTGCGTCACATGCTGTCAATCTCTTCCACTCGATAAGCAGCGTGAGCGGAGGGCCGGCTCGGTGGTCTGGGGGTCGCCACCAGGCTGTTGCGTCACCCAAAGCCATTGAAGCCATCCCGTTCCCTGACAGACACGTAGCAGAGACGTCATCGTCATCACCCGCTCTCTCATCCAACTAGGCAGACTAATGACATTTTTAGATGTCGGCAAATCTTCAATTGTCAGGTCCCTGTGTGAGATTAATTGCCTTTTCCCCTGTCTGTCGGCAAGGGGATGAAACGGTTAGGTTAGGCTAGGTTATGTCTTGACTTTTGGAGTCGTTTCTTGGATGACTCAGGAGTTTGCGATCGTGCCCTTTTCATGTAGAAGGCTGGATAGTGGCGCCATAAGTAATTGGTTGGGAGGGTGTGTGTGTGTGTGTGTGTGTGTGTGTGTGTGTGTGTGTGTGTGTGTGTGTGTGTGTGTGTGTGTGTGTGTGTGTGTGTGTTTGCATGTGTGTGTGTGCGTTTGTATGTGTGTGCTTGTGCATGCGTATGCGTGTGTGAGTGAGAGTGAGTGTGCGTGTGAGTCTGTGCATATGCATGTGTGCGCGTGTGTGAGTATGAGTGTATGTGTGTGTGTGTGTGTGTGTGTGTGTGTGTGTGTGTGCGCGCCTGTTTTTGTCTTGTGTGAGGCTCTTGGAAATCTCTACAATGAACTGCATTACATAAGTGGAGAAAACGTACGTGTGAAATTCAGACTTTGTATTTGCCAGAAATCTAATAGATTTTCTCACAGACCTCCAAACCGCACTAAATGCACAGTGCATTTTACAGTGCTAATCCAACACTGTTCCAAGAGTTGAATTAACACATGTAGTACACTAACAAGTCATCGCTGTCCGGCAGAAACCTTGTATCTCCACTATTTTTTGAATAATTTTATGTTCATTCTTTATTCATTATAATAAAATACAAATCAGTTCTACTGGTCAGTCTTCATGAGTAAATGTATATAATAAATTATTTAACAGCCAACTTTAACATTGAAATGTCTATTTATCGGTGGTTGACATGACACCTTGTTTTTTCTTAGGTTCATTTTATTGTCTCCTGTGGTGTGACTGCTCTTATAGAAGGAAAAAAAAGTTTTTTATAAATTAAAACACTCATTAAGATTAAACACAATATCATTATCAAGTTAGCATGAGCTCAGATGCCAGTCATGTAAACAAAATGATTAAAATGGCCATAACGCAGTGAATTTCCTGTAGTGTGACATGCCTATGAAATGTGTTGATGCAGGACACATTTCCCCAAAAATGGCAAAAAAGAGGCGAAATTCCACGGACCACTAAATGCTTTGTTTTTTTTGCTATTTTTTCCAATTTTTTCCATCAATTTTTTCAGGAATTGGAATAACATTTTTTTAAATTGTGTTACGCCCTTGAACGTCAACCACGTTCAGAAAATAGTGATTTATAAATTAATAATAAAAAAAAATAGAGAATGGGGATGCAATATTTCTGCTTGACGGTGACAAAATGTTAAATGTTGCAAATGGAAGTCCTTTGCTATTGTTGTTGGTTTGCTATTCGGAGAAGAAGCCAGCCAATATGTAGGCACTCTACTGTTTTATCCCTAAAAGGAGGAGATGAGTGCCCATTTGGTCTCTGTGCTCTACCATCATGATAAGGTCCTCTACCATGTCAGTCATTTGCTAAGAGACGCCTCTGAAGTGAGAGGGCTGTGTGTGTGTGTGTGTGTGTGTGTGTGTGTGTGTGTGTGTGTGTGTGTGTGTGTGTGTGTGTGTGTGTGTGTGTGTGTGTGTGTGTGTGTGTGTGTGTGTGTGTGTGTCTGTGTCTGTGTCTGTGTCTGTGTCTGTGTGTGTCACCTGAAAAGCAGTTTCTGCAGAATAGAATAAGAAGATCAAGGCAATGTGATAATTAACTCCGTTTTTGTTCTGTGTCTGTATGTGAGTGGGAAGGCGAGAAGAAAACAAAAAATCACTGAGATATCACCTTTTGCCCAGTGTGCTTTTTTCCGCATTTCTTTGTATGTATTTTTTGTTTTCCATATTATTGCTGAGGTTTAAACTCCTCCGTTGGTTTGACAATGCATCACAGGACCGTGCTCTTCTTGTTGCCATGGAGACGGAGTCAGGCAGCGTTGCTGTGGAGTCTGCGACTCTTTGCTTGCGTGGCTCTGCATACCACCATGCCCAGCGAGTGAGCGAGTGAGTGAGTGAGTGAGCGGGCTTCTTGGGACTCACCAGATACTGGTTGTCTGCCTGTGTGTGGGTGGATGAGTGTGTGTGTTAGCATTTGTGTGTGTATGTGTCTGTGTTTGTGTTTGTGTGTGTGGGCGTGTGTGTGCGTATGCGTGCTGAGTGAGTGTTTATGTGGGCTTGTTTGCTGGCGTCTTTTATAAAGAAAAGCAGAGGAGAAGAGAGAGAGAAAGGAGAGAAACCAAGAGAGAAAGAGAAGGAGATAAGGCAGTCACTGAAGTGAGAGCGTTATATACAGAATAGTATTACAGTATAGAGAGAGAGAGAATGAAAGAGAGAGAGAGGAGGAGGAAGAGAAAGGAAGAGAAACGTGAGTGGGTGGGCGGGTAGTGGAATGGAGGCTGGCTGTCATGCTTTGCTGGAGTTTGATCTTTAACCTGCTGCTACATTTTTCCCGACCATGCAAGCATGCTGCAAGAGTCAAACGCAAGCCCTCATCATTTACACTGTGCAGTCATTAGTAGCAAATGGGTAATAACCGACCGCGAAAAAAACAACGGGTGCCATAAAAACAATGTCCACAAACCCAGGTAAACCCTCCAAGAAGCTAAATGCTTTCCAATGGACTGATGGACTGACGAACCAAAGGATGGACAGGTGGACAGAACAACATAGTGGCTTATAAAGTCATTGCAAGCGACTTAAAAAAAAAAAAAAACTGCTCACAAGCTATCCAGCTACTCAACACCAGTGGTCTACGTAGAACGAAGGTATACGGAGTATACCCACTTCTAAATTTCAGGGATTTCAGTATACCCACTTCAAATTGATGGATCCATTGTTTTGAATAGCACAAATATATACAGTATACCCACTTCAAAAAATGCTCAAATATACAGTATACCACCATAAAGAAGTAGACTACACCACTGGTCAACACACCACCTCCCCAAGTCAGTCAATAGAGATTTGGAAGCGTTGCATAATGGATGGCTCCAGGACTCTGTAATTGATCTCAAGAGGGCTGTCATACACACATACACACAAACGCACACATGTACACACACACACACACACACACACACACACACACACACACACACACACACACACACACACACACACACACACACACACACACACACACACACACACACACACACACACACACACACACGTTCACACGTTCACACGTTCACACACAAACATACAGTATGAATATGCACAGAGGACAAGACCATGTGTGTCATCCTGCGGCTGGGAATAAAAGGCTTCTGCTGAAGGCAAGGGGAGTTAAACGTGACCAGTGGTCAGGGACCGTCAGCGCTAGTGCTACGCAAGGAAGACCTGACTACAGCTCCAATTATAGATTATCTCTCTCTCTCTATCTCTTTCTCTCTCCCTGTCCTCTCTCTCTCTCTCTCTCTTTCTTTCTCTCTCCCTGTCTTCTCTATCTCTCTCTTTCTCTCTCTTTCTTGCTCGCTTTCTCTCACTCTCCCCATATCTCTTTATCTCTTCATCTCTCTCTCTCTCCCTCTCTCTCTCTCTCTCTCTCTCTCTCTCCCTCTCTCTCTGTTTCTCTCTCTCTCTCTCTCTCTCTTTCTTTCTCTGCAAAAGTCACAAGGGGGTTGGAGGAGGCGCAGCAAAGCGTATCCAAAAAGAAGGTGAGAAAAATAGAGCCTGGAGGGTTGCTGGGAAATGGAGTCCATCACCTTCCCAGTGGGTAGTGTACAGAATGCGTTAGTACAAGTGAGAGTGAACAGTGTCTGTGGTGAGAAATCCCTCTGAATGGAAAACAAAATAAGAGGAAACGAAGAAAAGAAAAACTGAGGTGAGCGAGGAATTGAGAGGGCTTGAGTGGTGCATATCTCTGCAGTAGTGCGTTGGCTCTCAGAAAATGTTTCTGTGTTAATTCATCACAGAGAGAATAGGACCAACACTATACACATTCAAGTTAGACTCTATTAGTGTTGAATTAACTCTAGAAACTGTACTGGTGGTGGTGCCCTACAGGGGCCATGGCTATGGTGACCGCTGACCCTCACCTCCACCACCCAACCCCAACCCACCTCGGCTGCACAACCTACCCCCAACACAACACCCCTCCCAGGGGAGCTGATGCTCCGGGTCAGCCTCCACTGGTGGAGAGCGATGGGGGTGGCAGAGACACCATGACAGATGGCCCTGACCTCTGCTGTGTTCTTGTACAAGCGCCCAGGGAACGAGAGAGAGAGAGAGAGAGAGAGAGAGAGAGAGAGAGAGAGAGAGAGAGAGAGAGAGAGAGAGAGAGAGAGAGAGAGAGAGACACACAGAGACAGAGAGGGGGGTTGGCTGCCAGACTTGTGCTTTTCTGAGTGCAGCAGCAGTAGTCTGAAGTCCTGCTTGCTTCCTGTCCCGTGGGAGTGTATCAGGGCTTGACACTGGCACCTGCCAACCAGCCAAATGCTGGTAAAACTTGGCTGTGGCTAGTAGTACTTTCAGTGTCACTAGCCAATTTGGCAGGTAGCTTAATCCTTGGTAACATACGCATCATAGCCTTTATGCTGCTGTTTGCCCATTGTGTATCAATTGTTTGTATTTAAGTTTAAGACAAAGCTCAGTAACTCAGTTTCTATTTGCTTGACATACTTCCATCTTGCTTTAGCACCTCATCTTCTGAGGTTAGACGTACACGTATCATGATAAAGAAAAAAAAAAACGATAGAAAATCAGTGGCTAGTGGAATACCTGAATGGCTAGTGACTCTGGAAAACCACTAGCCACAGTGGCCAGTGGGTGAAAAAGTTAATGTCAAGCCTTGGAGTGTATGTTTATCATCACCACTACCACCAGTATCAGCACCAAGCACCTGATACTTTAAGACCATGACTTTTGAAGGAGGGAACCAACGCACACCAGAGGTTTTCGAGGTGCAGGTAGCGGGTGCAAGATCAATTTTGTAGAAGAAGATACCACACACTCTTGTCCATCGTGCTGCGATTTATTTACAAAACAACGTTTCGGCCCGTATGGCCTTTCTCAAGTTTCAGCACGATGGACAAGAGTGTGCGGTATCTTCTTCTACAAACTTTAAGACCCTGAACCAGGGCCACTGACAGGGTTGGGGGAAAGGGTCAGTTGTCCTCAGGGCCACTGACAGGGGTGGGGGAAAGGGTCAGTAGTCCTCAGGGCCACTGACAGGGGTGGGGGAAAGGGTCAGTAGTCCTCAGGGCCACTGACAGGGGTGGGGGAAAGGGTCAGTAGTCCTCAGGGCCACTGACAGGGGTGGGGGAAAGGGTCAGTAGTCCTCAGGGCCACTGACAGGGGTGGGGGAAAGGGTCAGTTGTCCTCAGGGACGGATTATCTATAAGGGCCAGTGGCACAGTGCCCAGGGGCACTAACCATTTTTGACCAGTGAGGGGCAGTGGTGTAGTCTACTTTTTTTATGGTGGGTATACTGTAACTTTGAGCATTTTTTGAAGTGGGTATACTGTGTATATTTGTGCTATTCAAAATAATGGATCAATCAATTTTAAGTGGGTATACTGAAATCCCTGAAATTTAGAAGTGGGTATACTCCGTATACCCGCGTTCTACGTAGACTACACCACTGGTGAGGGGGCACCACAAGACACAAACTTAACAAATATTGTTTATAAAGGGGGCACCAGTAGGGTAGGTTATATAGTGCCCATGGGCACCACATTGGCTTAATATACAGTCCTGGTTGTCCTGGGCACAGGAAATGGGGTCCCAACATTTGGCACCCCATAACATTATGCATTGAGAGGGGGGGCCTTTTAGATCAGTGGTTCCCAACCTTTTTCTTCAGGGACCCATATTTTTACCATTGTAAGCTTTGGTGACCCAGCGCCCGCATGAGAGGGAGTTGCGTGATACGCTCTGTTTCCTGCGATTGGTTATCATTTTATTCCTGAATTCGTCTTTGTTCAAAAACAGAATAAATGTTTAATGTAGCCCTTAAATGTTGTTGCTTCTATGCATTTGTCATTTATTCAGCATGGGCTACATATGGTATTAAAATGAAACCCCTTGAAATCAAGAGGGCTTCGCAACCCCCCCGTGGATCTTTGGTGACCCATAGGTTGGGTCGCGACCCATAGGTTGGGAACCACTGTTTTAGATGACGTTGTCCCGAGCCCAGACAAAGCTGTCAGCGGCCCTGGCCCCCATGCACCAGCATTTTCAAGTCTCGGGTACAGTACTGCAAGGCCCCCACCTATCTCAGGAGCAGACACTCTGCCACCGTTGAGTCCTCTGGGATAGACAGTGTTTCTCAACCCCTTTTTAGGTGAGGCACCCTTTCAATTCATGAAAAATGTCCACAAATCAACAAATCAACAAGCTGTAACATGGCATCGCAACCGATACCTCACAAGCTTAGAAAAGTAATACATTTGACGTCACACGACCTACGTTCGAAGTTGCAGCTGACTGGGGCGACCTATATTTACTTAATTGTGTGTAAATGGCAGATGAAAGATTCCACTGACTAACATTAACTTATCAATTTAGACAAATATGTATTATATTACATAATTTATTTATCAGCCACGTTTCCGCGGCACCCCTGAGGGAGGCCTGCGGCACCCCAGGGTGCCCCGGCACCCCTGTTGAGTCCTCTGGGATAGACAACAAAGAGCCTGGCGATGGAACAGGCCCTAGGTCAGTGCTACTGTACTGTAGTCTTCAGCTGGAGGAGATGGTGACATAACGAACCTCCATATCACCATGCAGGAGCTGGAGGAAGACAGAGATTTTTTTTGCAGAGCAGTCAGTGGAAAAGTCCCTTCAGCAGGAACACGCAGGGCACTAATTCAAAGGTTCTTGTGAACTGCAGTCCTGGCTCATGTTTAAAATCAGCAGTTTTAAAGCAGCGTTACAGGGGACAACAGGGAGACATCAGAATGCCAGTGGAATTGTCTGTGTGGTTAGACCATGCATTAGGTTTTTTTTTTTCAACAGTGAATGCAGTGCTTAGATACAGTAAATAGTAATATACTAAATAGTGTAAATTACAGTACACCGATGACGCAACAAATTAGGATGTGTAAAAGTGTAGAAAGTGTGTACGCACAGTATAATTACATGTGTGTGTGTGACTAAATGTTAACCACAAGAGGTTTTTTTAATCACATTTGTAGTCTTCATACAACTTCTACAATGCATTTGTACAGTCGGCTGTCAGTCATTGCAGTAAAGGTTTGTTTATTGTGAAGCCGTGTCCACATCCAATGCACAAGGACTATTCCCAAGGACATACTATAGTATGCATTTGGTACTTAAAGATGTCTTGGTGAGATCTGAGGTCCACAAGAGGGTGACAGCCAACTGAAGCTCGATGGTGTTGACAGGCAAATGGAAAAAGCAATTCAAAACCTATTATCCTCCCACCTTAACAAGCGCTTTGATCTCCAACTCATTCCTGACTTTGTGGCTAAACTGTTTGGCCCGATCCCTAATCTCTGTCCTCAATGAAGAGTCAGTCAGCCTTTTCGAAACAATAATAATAGCAGAGAGAGGGGGGGGGGCGGAGAGAGAGAGAGAGAGAGAGAGAGAGAGAGAGAGAGAGAGAGAGAGAGAGAGAGAGAGAGAGAGAGAGAGTCAAAGAGAGACAGTGTGTGTAAGTGTGGAAGAGGGAGAGGCATAGACAGAAAGAGAAGGAGAGAGATGTACAGAAAGACAGAACAAGAGACAGAGACAGAGTGAGGGTACGTGTATGAGAGACAGACAGACTGGCAAAGAGAGAACTTGAGAAAAGAGTGAGACAACACCCCTGATTCAGTGTTGTTCTGATCTCAGTACGTTCTGATCTCTAGATCTGCAGTGCCCGCCGCCGGCTACTCGAAAGCCCCTTTTCTTGCTGCGCTGGTTTAGTGCCGCCTGCCAGATGCATGCTGGGATATAAGAGGCCGACCGCTTGGCATTGCAGGGCTGCGGGAGCACACTGAGCAACACATGTCCACGTTTGTGACTCAGCCTGATAGCACACTAAAGAGGCCGGAGGAGGGCCCGCACTGCACTGCTGTGTGTGTGTGTGTGTGTGTGTGTGTGTGTGTGTGTGTGTGTGTGTGTGTGTGTGCGTGTGCGTGTGCGTGTGCGTGTGTGTGTGTGTGTGTGTGCGCGCACGTGTGTGTGTGTGTGTGTGTGTGTGTGTGTGTGTGCACGTGTGTTGGGTGTGTTTGGGCCGATTAACTTCCAGTTGCTTCTAGCACATTGTGTTTTTTTATACACTTTTGTGTACGCAACTCTGCATTTCCCCAAAGCTTTTACCTCTAGTAAATGGCAAAGGGACTATTATAACTATTTTGAACACTCTCCTGTTGTGAGTCTGAATAGTAAAAGCAGAAGAGTGCCTTTGGGAATAGCAGCCAAATATGGCTGGCTGTTTTTCTGTCACTTCATATCAACTCTGTGTATACTGAAATATTACTTTTAGTGTATTTTCAGTGTCCTCCTATGACACAAAGTGTCTGTGGGTGAGTAGGCCTTAATTTAACAGCTTGTGTCATACTTCAACTGATGAATGTGCTGAAGTCCAGACTAGACTTTGAGACATTGCAACACTAAATATTCCCACCACGCGCAAATAATGGGACCGGTAGTGTGGTTCACTAGAGCAATGCCATAGTTACAGTAGAACGCCATTATGCCATAGAATGTTATTAGTTCATTGAGACAGCACTATGAATTTTCATACTGATATGACATACTGTAGTATATCCACCAGGGCTTAACACTAACACCCGCCAGGTAGCCAAATGCGGGTGAAAGTCGGCGTTGGCTAGTAGATACCGAAGGTATCTGGCGGGTCCGTTACTATTCTGAATGATGAGGCACCGCATTTTGTAGTTTTTTTCTTCGGACCGTCTTTGCTACAAAAGCAATACAATGCGATTTCGCGAGCCTACAATACCCATGAAGCACCTGTGTCACGTGTCACCTGTGTCTCACGCAAGCCAGGAATCTGATAGAGCTAGTCTTGCGAAGAGGAGTGACAGCGAGCTACCGGGACATCAGCGTGCGTTTGGAAATGTCACTGGAAACCGTCACGTGAAAATAAAGTAGCGAAGTTCATCTCAACTGAGCTGTTTTGCGATCTGTCATTAGTACAATACTTAGTAGTAGTGGACATTAAAATGACCAAAGCGAGATGAAAACAAACTGACGTCTGTCTTACTCTTGTGAAAGTCTCAAGACTGATTAGCGCAGTGATAAGACAAGGACACATACGGCATTAATGTTTGGTTTAAATTATTTTCTGATTTGCCTGTAGGCCTATGTCTTCATACTTCAATATTCCTCCATGTTTCTTGTGCTGTTGTTCCCGACTGTCAAACCGTTCTTAAAAAACGTGCAGTAGTAGCCTTCCAGACTGCACAAAAGCATCCCATTGCATGTCCCTTCGCAGGTGTCCGTCTCGCCCTGCGCCCGTTTTATTTTAAACAACTCACTATTAAACGGAATGAAAGGAAGTCGTAGCCCCTTCTGTAGTTACCGCATCTGTGTGTGCTTTCTAGTGGATACTTTTATAAGCAAATATTCCAGAAGAGGTGTTATTCCACATCCATGACCGAGGACAGGCGAACTTGGCAATGACTTTACTCTATCTAGGCCTACTTTGCGCATCAATTTGGACGGCGACCTCCACAGATAGGCCTATATGATATGAAGAAGTCCCTCCAGATTAAAGACGAAAATATTTTGCTCTCGTGTAGCTTACATTTGTGGCCTTCCACAACACTGTGCTTGGTGGTTCTGCATGGTAAATATACTATAGGCTATGCCATTCCTCAGATCAGTAAATCTGTTCTTTGCATAGCATGCATGCATGGACCAGTTAATAGGCCTAACAATTCTAATTATTAGGCCCTATAGCATATTATATTATAGCCTACTGTATTATATTATATTATATTATATTATATTATATTATATTATATTATATTATATTATATTATATTATATTATATTATCCTACATTACATTATTAGGGCCTACAGCCTATTATATAATTCATTAAAGCTGCTATGATGGTTAAGAAAATTATGGCTAGTGAAAAGGCCCAATGGCTAGTGAGTCAGGAAAACCACTAGCCAAAATGGCTGGTAAGCGAAAAAGTTAGTGTCAAGCACTGATACCACTTATGGTCCCAAGCTCTGAAGAATTGTTTCTAATGTGAAGAACCTTTCACATAATACAGTATAATGATTTTGGGGCATTTTTTTTACTCTACAGTATGTGGAACCTTCTGTATAGCTGAGGAATCATTGAAGCGCTTTTGTTTCTTACAGTCTACCCAATCTAGCAATTAAATATATTATGTAGTGGTGTGGATTGGCACTGGACTCACGATCCGATTCGATCACGATTCGGGAGGTAGCGATTCGATTCGATTCGATTCGATTCGATTCGATTGTATGGGATTCGATCCGATCCGATTCAATTCTACAATGCATTGCAATGCATTACATTTCAACTGAAAGCAAAGCAAATGTTTAATCAGTCATGATGAGGCAATACAAGTAGTCAGATACTGTGCAACAATTTATTGACTGCTTTCTGTATCAGTCTGTATCAGTCTTGCAATGTTTTGAAGTGCTTTTATTTAATTTAACATTCATTTGCTCCCAAAATATTCCTGGAAGTAATTGAAACTTTAAAAAAATGCCGGATCGATTCTGGAACTTGCCGGATCGATTCTGGATCGTCCATGCCCCGCATTGGATTGCATTGCCGCATCGATCATTGTTGACACCACTAATATTATGTATGCGAATGTTGAAAAAAGATTGCACTGCTTGGTGCTGTAGCGCAGCACACTAACCGCAGAAATACACCAGCGGCGATCTGAGCGAGTCGAGCGACGGAAGTAATTGACTTTGTATTGAGTCGAGAGACAAAAGCGATTCTGGAGACTAGAGCGATTTGCGCGACGAGCGCGACAATTTGAAGTTGAAATCTTTTCAACTTTCTATGACGCGGTTCGGCGACAAGCCGCGACAGCTAATGACTGTATAGAGGTCAGTGACCACAGCCAATGGGAATGCTTGAATGCTTTGCCTTCTGCCTGTACGGACATACTCTTGTCTCCTCAATCGCTTGTATCGCTTGCTGCTACACTCTGTCGCTTGAATCGCGTCGCCGCTGGTGTATCTCTGCGGTTAGCCAAACGTTGGTGGAACATTGGCACAACCAAACACGCAAACGGCAATCACTGTTCCACCCAGAGTACTCATGCATACGCAGGGCCGCTGACAGCTTTGGCCGGGCCCAGGACAAAGTCATATGAAAGCCGAGCTTGAATCGCGTCGCCGCTGGTGTATCTCTGCGGTAATACAGCTAGCCATACAGGTGTTGCTCATGGGGACCCAGGTTTGAATCTGGCCTGGGTCATTTCCCAACCCTTACCCATCTCTCTCCCCCAGTGATTTGCACTCTCTCTTCACTGTCCTACGTATCTTCATGAAGGCAAAAGCCCACAACATACATTTAACCCTTAAGCTCCCATAGCTCCCATCGACGCCCATCAGGTTTTCTCCCATGGCGCACAACAGCGGCCGTCAATGCCCGTTGTTTTGTCATGACTGAACGGACCCCACCATCCCATTTCAACGGTTCGTAAAAAAAAGAAATAGGATCATACTTACGGTACATAATAGGATCCTACTAGATTATGAATTCTTCTTACTCTTTTTCTTTTCATTTGCATTTTAGAGTGTGTTAGGGTTTTCACACCTGGTCCCCTTCATCCATTTAAGTGAACTCAGACCTGTGACTCAGCTTTTTCTGTGCATATGTGAATGCTCCAAATTTTGTACCCAGACCCCTCGGAAGTGAACCGTACTGAGACCACTTCAATAAAGGTTCGCTTATGAGTCCTGACAAGTTACACTTGTGACTTGGTGTAATCAATTAAGGAGAGATCGAGAGTACCAGATGTGAAGAAAAAGAGGACTGACACGACATAAAAGTCTAACGGAACCAGAAAAGGCAGCTGATTCTTTTCGTAATACACTCACAATGTGAACAAAAACAGAACAGAGTCTTTTTGCTGTCGGTTCACTTTTTGGTCCGTAAAGGGGACTGAGTTTGGTCCACGTAAAGGGGACTGAGTTTGGTCCACGTAAAGGGACAGTTTGGTCAATTTCAACATGCAGTTGTATTGCTCACGCTACCCTTCACTTGTCAGTACCTGGTGATGCCACATTTTTCGGCTCAGCCCTTTCCGAGATATGAGCAATTCTAATGGGGGCAGCGTTTGTTTACATTTTTAAAAAATGAAACATAGGCCAACTCCAAATATTTTCCCAAAAGGTACTGCTGTTTGCTAGTTGTCTGCTGATGTTTTATAACCTTTTGGATGTTTTTTGGGAATAAATAAAAATGTTTTTTTGAAATGTAAACAAAGAGCTGCCCCCATTACAATGACCAGGATCTCGGAAACGGCTGAAGAGGAAGAAAAAAAAATCTCAGGCACTGACAAGTCCAGGGTAGTGTGAGCATTACAACGGCATGTTGAAATTGACCAAACTGTCCCTTTAAAGGGGACTAGATGTGAAAATACCCTGTGTCAGTGTTAGTGTTA
Source organism: Engraulis encrasicolus (assembly GCF_034702125.1). Classification (NCBI taxonomy): domain Eukaryota; kingdom Metazoa; phylum Chordata; class Actinopteri; order Clupeiformes; family Engraulidae; genus Engraulis; species Engraulis encrasicolus. The sequence continues at coordinate 6,397,937 of NC_085875.1, read as the reverse complement.
CCCTGTGTTAGTGTTAGTGTTACCCTGTGTCAGTGTTAGTGTTACCCTGTGTCAGTGTTAGTGTTACCCTGTGTCAGTGTTAGTGTTACCCTGTGTTAGTGTTAGTGTTACCCTGTGTCAGTGTTAGTGTTACCTACTGCCCTCCGTGTCTTTTGCTGAGCCGCTGATGTTTCCTCCCAGCCTCAGTCACAGTGCTGTACCTATACATAGCAAATGCTGATGGGACTGGTTGTGTTTGTGGTATCGATCCTTAAGCAAGCAGCACTCTCAGAGATAAGAGCAAGGTGTTGAGGAGTCTGCTGCGGGGATAAAAGGCAGAAAAGAAAACATTTCCCGGGTAGCCACGTCTGGAACAGTCAAAACACTTGACTGGTGTGCGCAGACATGCAGCGATTTACTGGAGTGTTTGTCTCACACTTTTTTTCTTCTTCTGGCACCCGAGAAAACGTCTAAAAATCTCTCAGTTGAGAAATCACATCCAGTACGTGCTAATTAGGAATTGCATAATCGGGGTTGTTGTGCTGTAGTGCACAGTGTACAGCTGTTGGCTTTATGTAGCAGCTTCTGTTCAGTATCCAAATATCTTTCTGACTGTCTTTAAAACCTTTCAGGACCCAGAAAAGACAATACAATATCCACAGTCTTTGCGAGTTTAACTCTTCACAGTCAGTGAAAAACTATTGGTCACACCCTAAAAATGTCACACACTGGGTTTTCTTGATGTTCTTAAATGCAGACGCTTGGGTCAGTGATGGACACAGTTGTTGCTTTTTTAAAGTATTTTTTGGGGTTTTCTTTCAAGCCTTTGTTTTTTTCAAAAGTTTTATACGACAGGACAGTGAATGTGATTACAGGAAGCGAGTTGGGAGAGAGGTCGGCAAAGGGCCGGGGTCGGAAATGAACCTGGGTCGGCCACGTAGTAGACGAGTGCCCTACCCTTAGCACTAGGGATGCAAATTATCGATTAATTCATTAATCATTAGTTGATAGCCTTATCGATCGACTTACGATTAATTGATAAGTGGCGTTTCCCCCCCAAAATCTCAAAGTTTCTCCGAAATAAGCTACTAAATCTAATAAATGTACATAAAATACCACATTTAAATTAATTATATTTCAATTCTTTAATCTAAAGGTGATTTAAATATTCCCACTATTCACACCCCTCTTCACACACACTCTTCATATGCCCATTTCTCCTGGGTCTCTTGTCAGTTGAATTCTCGATTAATTGCGATTAATGTTTTTTAATTGATTAATGCATTGCTCGATTAAAGTCGATTAATCGATTAATCATTTGAATCCCTACTTAGCACCATGGTAGGGCCCTTTTTTTATTTCTTATTTTTTAAATGCGGACACTGGGGTGCCAAGCCTCTGTGGGCTAAGGTGACGTACAATTACACCAGGGACCTATGTTCGGTTTCTAATCCTTCCCCATCTCTCTCCCCAGTTCGTTTCCCGTCTCTCTCCTTTCTGTCCTGTCTGAATAATAAAGTTGTTAAAACCCCCACAAAATGTGGACACTTAACTCAGATATGCCGGCGCAGCTGTTTAGTGTTTGTTGTTTTTAAATGCAAAAACTTGGGTTAGCGATGTCGGTACCGCTGTTTACGGTTGCCGGATCTGGATCTGGCGTTGTCGGCACTTGAATCATTGATGTGTGGCCAGTGTTTAATATTTGTCATTTTTTAAATGCTGACATCTGCATCAGCGATGTTCAATGCCACTGTCTAGTGTGTGGTGTTCTTAAATGCAAACCCTTGGGTCGGCAATGTCGGCGAGGACGCTGTTTAGTGTTTGGCGTTGTTAAATGCGGACACTTCCTGTCTCCGGCCGGTCAGTGCTTCCTGCTTCTCCTGGCGATGGCACTTTGCTGAGACAGCTGGGTGCATCCCAATATGTGACCTTGCCTCCTCCACTTGCGCTTGTCTCCTCGTCCCGCCTCCTGGCCCCTCCTCCGTGGAGAAAACGATAAAGTTTCCCAGCTGTCAGCCTCGCCACAACAACTTTTGAGGGACTGTTTTTCATTCACCATCCCAATTGCAAATGAGAAAAAGACTTTAGAATTGAGCTTTTGCAAGATATTGAAATATAATGCTGTTGTCAGTGATGTCATCATGACGAGAAGCAAGTGGAGGAGGCAAGGTCACATATTGGGATGCACCCAGCTGACTCTCAAGGAGGGAGGGAGGAAGGCAAACGGGGACAGATCATTCGATTGCGGCCCAATCCATCATGGGCTCTGCCTCCATTTAGCCTTGTGTCAGGATGAAGTTCCCCAGTCAAATACTCCCCTTAAATCGTTCAGTCTGAGTTGGTTGTTCAAGAGTGAGAAGGCCAGTGAGTGACCGAGCAAGTGAGCTATGCAGGAATGCGGTGTGTCTGTGTCTGTGTGTCTGTGTCTGTGTGTGTCTGCGTGTTTCCCTGGGGGTGCAGCAGGGACAGTGCTGCTGAGTCTATCCAGTATTTGAGAGACTGTAAGAGCTCAGCATTTGTTTTGATTTATTCACAGTGGCCAAAAAATGAAACAAATTATCTCCGAATAAACGGGTTGTGATTCTGAACGAATTGCTGCTTAATAGCAAGACCCCCTCGGCCCAACCCCTCTCTCCCAAAAAGAAGGAAAAAATTGCGGCTGGATGCTGACATATTGGGGTTATCATTTTCTTTTTCGGAGCCTTAAAGTTTGCAATCAATCAGGCAGAGCAGCTTTAGTGCCAGGCTAGATGGCTCTGCAGCATCTGAGGCATTAAGATCTTGATTGGAATCATATTAAACTCTGGTGGTGGCGGTGGTAGTAATGCTCTGCTGGGGCAGCTGCAGATTTACACTGCGAAACGCGGGTGTGTTTCACATATGGGTTTTGACGTGCTCGGTTGTAATTAAAGCCAACAACACTCGGGCAGAGGATGATGGGCTTCTTACTCCTAGACCCTAAATCTCTCTGGCTCTATTGCTTTGCCAGCCTCTGGGGAAGGGCACCTGGAGAAGCTAAACTGTCTAAGCCCTATCCTTGCTGTGCTCTCTGGGGTGGAAGAGAAATACTGTGTGGCGACCGGGCGGTTATGTTGCAGTGTATGGTATTGAGCTGAGCCTAAGCCGCCTTCTATGTTGTTACTGTTTTTACTATGCTACTATTCTTGTTGTTACTATGGTAGAGTTACTATGGAAGATTTCACGAAAAGAAAAAAACATGTTTTTTTTTGTACAGTAAACCAGTGTTTCTCAACCAGGGTGCCGCAGGCCCCCCTCAGGGGTGCCGCGGAAACGTGGCTGATAAAAACATTATGTAATTTAACACATATTTGTCTAAATTAATAAAGTATTGCTTAGTCAGCGCTCAGTGGAGTCTTTCATCTGCCATTTACGCACAATAAAGTAAATTTAGGTCGCCCCAGTAAGCTGCAACTTCGAACGTAGGTTGTGTGACGTCTGTTGGTTGAGGTTGTGTGTTACTTTTCTAAGCTTTTGTGGTATCCAATGCGATGCCATGTTACAGCTTGTTGCTTAGGGGTGCCTTGAAAATTTTCAGTAATTGAAAGGGTGCCTCACCTAAAAAAAGGTTGAGAAACACTGCAGTAAACAACCAACAACAAATGTGTGAAATGACTCAGTGAGTATACCGGTAGTAATCAGTGCAAATTTAGTACACACCAGCAATAAAATACATAACTCTGCACCTTACTATTCATTTCGGACTTCTTAGCAATGCATATACCCTCATTATCAATGGATATTTCTATTTATCTTACAGCATCCCTAGAGTGGTAGAAAGTAGATACTTTCTAGCAAACAAGCTCGAACCATAAAATATAATTTTAAAATAAACTGAACATTGACTTATTGGTTCTCAAATCTTTTTCCAGGCGGAGTGTAGATTTTTTTCCACATAATTTATAACCTTTATCTATAAAGGGGCAAAAGCCTGGGCGCTATCTAGAGTTAATTTTAAACATGGAGAAGCACAAGTTTTGTCAAACCTGTAGTGTGTGGAGGGTGTATCGTTTTCCATTCCAACCCGTCCGTGCCACTAGGGCCGCTGACAGCCTTTGCCGGGCCCAGGACAAAGTTATCTTAAAGGGGCCCCCCCACACCAATATATACAATGTAATGAGGACCCAATTCTGGGGCCCCTTCTCTCACTGGGCCCCGGACAACAGACCCCTTCGCCCTCCTCTGTCGGATTCCCTGCATGCCACCGCAGCGGCAGCAGGTGATTTATCGAGAGCACATCAGATGCAGAGGGGATGACACAGACAGAAGGCCCCATGAGTTCCAGCTGTTTATTCCCACAGGAGCCGATCGATCTTACCACCCACCCAGCCACCAACCACCCAACCCACCCTCCAACCTCGCCAGCCAAGGGGCTAATGGAGAAGTGGCTCCCATTTTTATTTTATTTTTTGCAGATGGAAATGAATGGCTCGTGCCTGCCGCTAAACTCGGAAGCAACCGCAGCAAAGCCAACCGTCTGTGTGAAACGGCTGACGCAAATCCATTTTTTACCTGATTTGGTCGCCGCAAACAAGGGGGGGCCCTAAATCAAGTTACCATCCCTCCTCCCCTCTCTGGTGCTCCTCCAACCCCCCACCCCCTGCCCCCTTAAGATAACCACATCTGTCTGTGTGTGTGTGTGTGTGTGTGTGTGTGTGTGTGTGTGTGTGTGTGTGTGTGTGTGTGTGTGTGTGTCAGGGCCCTAGGGCCTGTTTCCCCCACAGGGAGGTCCAAAGTGGACCCCTGCCTCACAGTAGATACTAGTCCTCAGCCTACCCTGCTCCTTTCCTCCTTCCCAGACGCTTAGTAGCACACTGTAATCTCCTAAGCATCACCCAGAACACTGTCTGTGTTCATAGGCCTACTTATATACAGTGTATAAGTATATAGTGTGTGTGTGTGTGTGTGTGTGTGTGTGTGTGTGTGTGTGTGTGTGTGTGTGTGTGTGTGTGTGTGTGTGTGTGTGTGTGTGTGTGTTTGGTTCAATTCTTGTCTTTGAGATGTGGACATCATTGGGGAGGGGGGGGGCGTTTGTAGCTTTGTGATGAGCGCAGGATTAATGTAAGGTAAACACAAGTGCAAGTAAACAGAGATTAATCAGCTCTCTAATGTCAGAGATTGAGTTAAATGTACCTCATAGGAAAGTGTATCCCCCTATTAGTAAAGTTTAGTCACTCAAATACAACTTCTAGCATCCAAAAGTCAACATCACATTAGTCACACCTACTGTACAGGACACTAGGGACTCTCTTTTACAATAAGCTACTCCCTAATATTGTTTAAAAACAATGTTCACAATGTGAAGATTTATTTATTATATACTGTGAATATTAATTTTAAACACCCGAAGCTGAGATTGCCAAATGTCTTATTTGACTGTATCCCTACATTACTGGGCAAGGGTGTCTGTGGTGCTGATGGTATTTTGGTATTTTGGTATTTTATTAGGATCCCCATTAGCTGATGTAACCCATCAGCTAGTCTTCCGTGGTGATGGTGGTACTGCTGGTGGGAGTAGTTATGTTGATGGTGGAGGTAGTGATGGTGATGACTAGTGCTGATATTGCTGATGTTGACGGTGCTATTGGTACTGATGATGGATGCCGTGGTGTTGCTGATGATAGTGGTAGGGGTAGTGGTAGTTATGGTAGTTAATGTGTTGTTGATGGTGGTCGTACTGCTGGTGCTGATGTTGAAGGTGGTAGTACTGATGTTGATGATGCTGATGCTGAAGGTGGTAGTGGCACTAATGCTGCTTTTGGTGGTGGTAGGGGTAGTGGTAGTTATGGTAGTTATGGTGTTGTTGATGGTGGTCGTAGTGCTGGTGCTGATGTTGAAGGTGGTAGTGGCACTAATGCTGCTTTTGGTGGTGGTTCTGTTGAAGCTAATGATGTACAGTATGGTGATGGTGGTTCTGTTCGTTTGTATTATTGATGGTGGTGATAAGTCTGTTGATACTGGTGATGGATGGTGATGGTGGTTGTATTGATAATGATGATGAATGGTGGTGGTAGATCTGTTGATACTGGTGATGGATGTTGGTGGTGGTTCTTTTGGATCTGATTATGGATGGTGGTGGTAGTTCTGTTGATTGTAGTAGTGATAATGTTGATGTTGGTGCCAGGGCCGCTGACAGGTTTGGCTGGGCCCGGGACAAAAAAAATATCAATGGGCCCCCCTTCCTCCAAGCCCCCCCAACCCCCCCCCCCCCCCCCCCCCCCCCCCCAACCCCCAACCCCGATCACAAAAAAAAAAAAAAACAACCACCGAACGACCATTTTTTCCCAAGAGAGACCAGGTGGCCAGACTAAACTTTCAGCCTGAAGCACCACTCTCACGTGATATGCTATATATTATAAGGCCTACCCATTATAAAAGAAACGACATTATCAAAGTAGCCTCACAAATCAATGACGCATACAATAATTCCATAGTAAATGATCTATCCATCCAATTACCCATGCATTTCTGCCAACATTTATTTAGAAATGAAACAAAATAAATAGGATTCACATCATTAATAACAACTGTGTACGTGTAATTTGCGTTAGCAATTTGAGGGCTTGCACATCAGAACGTGCCTGACTGAATCAGCTCTAGTTCACTAGCTGTCACCACCAGCACACCAAGACGTCAGCCTTCCCACACCAGGAATAGCCAAACACAGGAACAAGTCAAGTTGCAGAAATGTATATGCAAAACGGATGAACAATGTTTATCCCCACAAAGTTAACAGGTTGATAAAGTGTTAGCATTTGCGCTAAGCGGGATTTATACGCGCTAAGCGAAATAGCGTTGCATAATAGCGCAGTTTTAAAAGTTCTCCCTTGCCCTCTCCTTGCGCGCGACGCAACTTCTCATCATGTTACGATTGGGGCTAATGTGCATATTCCTAGCTAAGGTCACAGATGGTCAGATTTGAAACACAATTTTACTAAGCTGTGGTTATAGAATGATGCGACTGTGTGACTGATCATGTTTTAAACATGAATGCTGCAGTGCAGGGCGTGTCTGTTTATGAAGGGAAACTTTTGCTCTGTTAGTGTTCTCTGCTATTGTTAGTACCTGCATCATCTGAAGAACTTTTTACTGAAATCCTGGGGCTTCTGGTGTCTTCATCTATTTTTCTCCAATCCTTCATTTTCTGCCCTCCTGGTGAACGACTGCTTCTTCAGACACCTTGGCAAATTGGCACGAGCCGCGTTAAGTTGAAGCCGTTTTTTTCTTTCTCGTACTGACCGACCAAACCATTTGTGCACTGGGGGTGGGGGAGGTGGGGGCTCTTGATCCTTTTTAAGGGCAGGAAAGGCAAAATATCTGCATCATTTATTTAATGTAAATATAGCGCACCTCCCTCTCTGAAAAACCATCTTATTTTGAAAATAATTAGAACCATTAAACACAAACTTAATGAGGGCCCAGTTCTGGGCCCCCCTATCCCAGGGCCCAGGACAAAAAGCCCTTTTGTCCCCCCCTGTCGGCGGGGCTGGTTGGTGCTATTGCTGTTAGTACGTAGATGGTTCTTACATTGTTGATGCTGGTGGTGCTGCTGCTGGTGGTAATGGTAGTTCTGTTAGTATTGCCGGTCATGATGTTGACGGTTGTTCTGATGCTGTTGGCACATAGATGATTGTTGTTGGAGATGGTGCAGCTGGATGTGGTGATGCGTGTGCTAATTGTGGTAGAGGTAGTTCTGTTGCCCGTAGTGGTGAAGACGTTGATGGTGGTCCTGATGCTGATGCTGTTGTTAGTAGATGACTCTGATGTTGTTGATGGTGGTGCTGATGCTGATGTTGTTAGTAGATGATTGTTGATGGTGGTGCTGGTGCTGTTGTTGACAGTAGATGGTGCAGCTGGATGTGGTGATGCTAGTGCTGATGGTGGTAGAGGTAGTTCTGTTGCCCGAAGTGGTGATAATGTTGATGGTGGTCCTGATGCTAAATGATGTTGTTAGTAGATGACTCTGATGTTGTTGATGGTGGTCCTGATGCTGATGTTGTTAGTAGATGACTCTGATGTTGTTGATGGTGATGCTGTTGGCACATAGATGGATGTTGTTGTAGACGGTGCAGCTGGTGGTGATGCTTGTGCTAATTGTGGTAGAGGTAGTTCTGATTTCCGTAGTGGTGATGATGTTGATGATGTTAGTAGATGACTCTAATGTTGTTGATGGTGGTGCTGGTGTTGATGTTACTAGTAGATGTTCTCTGATGTTGTTGATGGTGCTGGTGCTGATGTTACTAGTAGATGGTCTCTGATGTTGTTGATGGTGCTGGTGCTGGTGCCGTTGCTGAGGAGCAGAGCAGATGCCACCTCTTGTCAGCCATGTTGGACAGTGTAAACTCTAATCAGCAGAGACTCTGGGCCCTCTGGCCGCTACTGTACGCTGGGACTGAACGTACGGTAAGCAGCTGCCAACCAGGGGAGATTTATCAGAGCTGACAAGCTGCTCGTAGTTTTCCGGTGGGGGTGGGGTGAGTCAAGGGGACCACCACGTAGCCTACATAGAGATGGCTGCTCTCATGACTGCTCATGCTTTGCTATTGTGATGACAGCTTTGGGAACCGTTTGATGGACCATGTCTTAACACTACTTAAAGGTGCTATGTCGAGGAATTTTATGCGTTATCAAGTCATCATAATATTTTCCCCTGGTCATGACACCGGAAACATTTAATTTATTAAAAAAAAAATTCTTAACTATGTCACTAAATTACCTTAATTTATGCAGACCCATTTTGCACATTTATGTGTTGGACGTTTGTCTCCTGTCTGTGGGGAATAACATTTTAGTTTGGCCACAAACAGCGCTTCACTGAAACAGTCTTTCCCTTTTCAACATAATTCAATACACGTATAATTCAATGTAATAAAAAGTGTTCAAGTCAGTGCAATGCAGATTATATGCATAAAGAAATGTGCTGGTAACAATTTAGAGATTGCTGTAATATTTTTTGTCTCCGATTTCCAAAGAGCATATGGCAAGCCTCTTCCCCTGCATGGGAAGCCTTGTTGTCACTGTTGGCGTCACTGTCGTGTAGCAACAGGCTTCACAAGTTCACTTCACTTCTTACGCACTCATCTTCCCAAGGTTTCCCACAGAGCAGAAAACCCAATGGCATGACTCTTCTCATTGTGTGGTCTTGTTGAGTGTATTGACATACTGCGCACAAGTGTGCGTGTGTGTGTGTGTGTGTGTGTGTGTGTGTGTGTGTGTGTGTGTGTGTGTGTGTGTGTGTGTGTGTGTGTGTGTGTGTGTGTGTGACCCCGTGTGTGTGAGCGTGTTAGCGCAAGTTTTTCAGTTGTTTTTGTGTTTGTGCTTGTGCTTGTGTGTGTTTGTGTGGTGCGAGTGCATTGATCTATGACGCACTCTGCTCTTTTATGTGTCGCCTCTCACGAGGGGGTTGTGAATGGGGAAATGATGATGGGTTTCTGTCGGATAAAAACACAGAAATCACTGCCGGTCTGCTCACTTATACCGTCTCTGCCCACTGCCTTTACATAAGCATCAGCACGTCTTTGTTGTGTATTGTTATGATATTATGCCTTTGTCATACTCTCCCGAGGTCACTAAGCACCATCTCGGGGCCATGGCCATTTACACAGCGTGGGTCCAGTAACAGCCAGACTAAAAAGGGGAAGGAGAACCAGGCCATCAATGTCATTAATCCAACAATCCGACACATTTTTTTTTTTTTTACGAGGCTCGATAGGCGAGATAAGGACAAATAATGGCATTATGGCAATTATTGAGCCAAACACATTTCTAATGTAGATTGGAGATGGTCACGCACGCACGCACACACACACATACACACACACACACACACACACACACACACACACACACACACACACACACACACACACACACACAAACTGTCTAGGGGCAAAACAAAGTACTACGGAAAGCAAAATGACTGGCCTGGTGTTTGAAATCTGTCGGCTATGGGCTAGTGGGGTTGTCACCATATTGGATATCCCCACTTGGCTAGTTTGGTCACTGATGCGAAAAGCAAGAACTGAGCACTAGGGAGAATAGATGATGGGGAACAGCGTTTTCAGGGATCCCTCAATGGAAATGGGTGACACACTGGCACGGTGGCCCCTTTAAGTGTTCATCTCTCTCTCCGTCTCTGTCTCTGTGTCAGTCTCTCAGTGCTCTCTTTCTCTCACACTCCCCATCTCTCTGTCTCTATGTCTCTCTCTCTCTCTCTCTCTCTCTCTCTCTCTCTCTCTCTCTCTCTCTCTCTCTCTCTCTCTCTCTCTCTCTCTCTCTCTCTCTCTCTCTCTCTCTGTCTCTCTCTCTCTCTCTCTCTTTCTCCATTTCAATGGGTGTGCATGCTGTATGTACACATAATGTTTTGCATGTGTTTGCGTGAAAACGTGTGTGTGTTTGTGTGTGGGTTGGTGGATTCAGGTCAGCTGGGATGGACGCGGTTGGCTGCACACTGCTACCCCCTTGTCCACAGGGCGCTCGCGCAGCCTTGGCCTGTTGAACATCTGTAAAGTCAATGGGATTTCAGCAGGCGAGGAGAGGCGATGCAAGGCGAGAGAGAGCCAAACCAACTCTCAGTTGAGCTTCCCCCGTACTATCCTCCTCCTCCTCCTCCTCCTCCTCCTCCTCCTCCTCCTCCTCCTCCTCCTCTTCCTCCTCCTCCTCAGAATACTGCAGTGCCGCTGGCTGGGTTATGTGTGGCGAGCGCGATTCCCTTTTAAGTTGTGTGTGTGTGTGTGTGTGTGTGTGTTACGTAACACCATCTCCACCACCAGCTCGCACTCTGTTCGCCTAGTGGTGCTGCACACTGCCGATGCATACAGTAGTCTACTCTCCACACTGCTCTGCCTCTGCTTCTCTGGATCTGGATTAAAGTGAAAATGCAGTGTTCATTTTAACACTCAGAGAGTGGAATTAACATTTTCTAGAGTGTATTTGGTGTTGAATTAACACTGCATTTTTTACTGTGTACGCCACATGACACAAGTGTTTACTGCAGGTATTTCAATACACTAGGATAATCACCTGATATCTCACGTTTGTTAACTATGCATATTCAGCACAAGCACGGTGGTTTGTACTACGAATGATTATTGTTTTTGCGATTGCTGTGTCTTTACCCTGCGAGCCAGACATGAGTATGAGGTTTTCAAAAGTGAGGGGAAACTCAAGGTGAGACAGAAACCATCGGGAGGGGCAGATGATCAAAGCCTTTTCGTTATTAAACAATACAGCATGTAACTAGGGCGCATTAAGTTGGGAAACTTCCACACGGGCATTAGAATGATGCATTTGCATATGCCAAGGGAGAGGTGCTTACACACACATGCACACCATGCCACACACACACACACACACACACACACACACACACACACACACACACACACACACACACACACACACACACACACACACACACACACACACACACACACACACACACACACACACTGCACACAGATACTCGCTCAGAAACACTTCTGCCTCCACCAGATTGCCATGGCAACCGAATGTGTGATTCTCATCTCCAGGCGAATGCAGATTCCGCCTTTACACTGTCTTTATCTTTTCGCACTCATGCGACTGCCTGGTTACATTGCTGGAAGCCTCCTCCTACCCTTATGGGCCAAGTCCTGCACCTACTCATCAACCCCCCCCCCCCCCCCCCCCCCCCACACCCCCCCAACACACCTACAACCCCTACATCCCCCAACCCCTTTCACTACCACCACCCCCTCTTCAACTCCTCAACCGCCAATGAAGTGCTGTGGTAATCTGCGCTCCAGCTGCTTAAAGTGAGCTGTTGTATTGGTGGTTTGGTTGCTAGGTTACTAAGGACAGCGGAACCTGTGTCCCTGGATTCCCTCGGCCGTGTTTAACATAGTCGAATATTAGCTGTCACTGGAATTGCTGGGCCACATTTTCCTGTCACCATGAAAACTTAACATTGGAGACTTAACATGAAAAATGTAGACTGCGTAAAAGGATATAAATGGTCAGAATGCTCCACCCGTAGTTCATTTACAGTACTTTAGTGTCTGAAGCTTTATGCAATATTAACTGGGTGACTTAATTTGGTGCTGTGTAACCACAAAATACCTTTCGAGTGTAACTGTTGTGTCATAACACAAGCATATAAATAGTGTGCAATAGCATAGAATGTAATGTAGTAAATGGCTTATGAATTCTACAATTCTGAGTAATTGTACAATTCTGTACATTTACAGCAGGTTTTGAGCACATTCCCTCATACCCCCCTCTCCACAAACTAATCCATATAAGCAACATTACACCGTAAAGAGTTAATCACGGCTCACTGCAAGATGCAAATTGCTGCACGGAGTGAGAGAGGCAGTGCAATGCAGTGGAGGGCAGAGCGCTGGGTGAGCATGAGCCCACGTCAGCGGCAGCCAGGCTCCATCAGAAATAATAAAGCTCCTCTGGACAACAGCAATCTTCTGCTCACATCTGCTGCCCTCTCTCTTCCTTGGCATGGCTCTCTCTCTCCCTCTGTGTCTCTCTGTGTCTCTCTCTCTCTCTCTCTCTCTCTCTCTCTCTCTCTCTCTCTGTCTCTCTCTGTCTGTCTCTCTCTCTCTCTCTTACTCTCTCTCCCTCTCTGTCTCTCTCTGTCTCTGTCTCTCTCTCTCTCTCTCTCTCTCTCTCTCTCTCTCTCTCTCTCTCTCTCTCTCTCCCCCTCCATCCCTCCATCCATCCTTCTCTCTCTCTCTCTCCTTCCCTTCCTAAGTGTGTGTGGTGTGGTGGGGCGGGTGGCAGGTGTGTGGACGGCAAGCCGGAGGTGCCCATTACTCATCGATAAGTGGCTGTGCCTGAACAGAGAGGAGGCTGCACGGGTGTACTGGGCCCAAAGACAATGGAGAGAGGCAGATGGAGAACCTCCTGTACTAATGATTTGGTCCAAATGGTC